>NW_026775577.1:81683254-81983254 GCF_030987335.1 Cornus florida | reverse complement strand
AGTTTTGGAGAAAACAATTTGTACAGGTCCTCTAATTGCTCCTTGGTAAAAGAGATTGCATCCGAGTTGGTAGAAGGCGCCTGAGTCTCTTCAGCAGTGGCTTGGTAGGCGCGACCGTCACGTTTGGATTTTGGCTTCCAATTTGCTGGTTTACCATGAAGCTTCCAACACGTCTCCTTCGTATGCCATGATTTTTTGCAATGCTCGCACCACAGTTTCTTACGCCCGTTGTTGTTAGAATCAACACCTCTTAACACAAGAGCAGAGCTCTCGGGTTCTAGATTGAAACCATGTTCGGTGTTGCGCAGCATGATTTTTCTCCTTGACTCCTCACGTCTAACTTCAGAAAAAACTTCCCGAATAGAGGGCAATGGCTTTCTGCCGAGAATGCAGCCTCGGACCTCGTCCAAGCTTCGATTAAGGCCGGCTAAATACATGTAAACCCCGTCGTTTTCCTCTCTCTTCTTGTGGTGAGCGTAGTCATTCGAATCCTCCCAAACATCATCATAACACTGATCAAGTTCCTGCCATAAAGTTACCAATTCATTATAATAAGCAGTAACATCGCGATCATTCTGCTTGGATTTCCAGAGTCGAGTTTTCAACTCAAATATTTGAGAAGAATTCTCCAGGTCCAAATAAAGATCTCGTACGGCCTCCCAGACATATTGAGCAGTGGAAAGAAATAGGTGAGGTTTTCCAATGGTAGGCTCCATGGAATTGATGAGCCAAGCAATAGCAAGAGAATTTTCAGACTGCCATTTTTTCAGATTAGGGTCACCAGCAGCAGGTTTCGATATTTCACCAGTCAAATGCCCAATTTTGCCTCTGCCATTGATCGCCAATTTTACGGACTGAGCCCACTCGAGATAATTGTGCCCATTGAGTTTTGTAACCGTGAGATGAAGGGCTAAATTCTGGGAATAGTAATCGGCAGATACAGGTGTGGGATTGGGCGGAATATTCGTGGGAGAAATAGTGGGATTGGGCGAATGGTTTCGGAAGTACTGGAAGAGACGGTACGATTTCCTTGGGTGCTGGTCATCGCCGACTTATACGACATCATCAGAAAATAGAAAAAAAGCACAAGGCTCTGATACCGTGAAGGTTTTTTTCAGAAGAAAAATATTCAGGCTTCTTATTTTTCAAGAGAGACGATTACAAGATAAATAGTAGAGGAAGGCCACCAAATCAGGAAGCCCACAAAAACGGCAAATCAAATCAGCAAAACTCTAGGCTAGAAAACAGGAAACAGAAACTACTAAAAATCTGAAATAGTAGTTTCAGATTTTATTTTCAAAAATTGAATTTCCTAATTTATTTCCTAGAAATCCGACACAATCATAACAAACTTAATTCTCCAACTGAATTCCCTAATAAGGTAGCAGATTCCAAGGCGAATCAACCCCGAGAGGATCAGCAAATCTGTCAGGACCTCCATGACCTCTAGAATTCCTCTCCTTCCAAATATTCCAAATGATAGTAAAAATAGAGCTTTTGATAAAATTGGATCTAACTGAAGTGCCAGTAATTGAACCAGAACCAAGAATCCATCCCACCAAATCAGACACAGAAGTGAAACTATGAAGATTAATACTCACAACAAAAGACCACCATGTCTGAACAACCCTAGCAAACTGACATTGAAAGTCGTCTATAGTATCTTCAGCATTCCAACAGTTATGAACTTATGACACACAGAGGGGAGAGAAATACCTCTGTATTCAGGACTGAGTAAGAAGGATTAGCCTTATAAAGAACAAGACATCCATTAATGGCCACTCTAGGCCTACAAACACTTCAAACAAGCTTATGCTAACCAATTGTGTTGCTCCTTCTAGACACCCCATTTTGCACAAATATTTTCATATTTCTTTTGTTTTAGAAAAAAATAATAGAAGACAAAGGAAAATAAAAGGGAAAATGGAAAATATATAATAAAATGCAAAGAAAGAAAAAATAATAAAATAAAATAAACACATGCACACACCTAATTCACTCCCACATAACTCACCAGCACTCACACTTACATCACCTTCCAGTCACACACACCATAACATAAACCGTACACCCACTGACCCAAACTCACAGAATGCTCATGCAAACAGCCAAACACATTTACACACCTATGCACCCACCTGCACACTCCAACTCACGTGCACACACAAACCATTATTTTGTTTTCCTGTTACACATTCACCCTTTCACACTTATCCCACACCCAACGGTGTAGCCTGCCATTCACTTGCGGAGATTCTTCCTTTTTTCGGGCACACCATACGTTGTTGGCCAATTAAACTATAACGCGAACTGCTTGCTCAAAAGCAAGGCTGTCTCCTGTTCAGGATCTTAAGATCGAGCCACTTGCCATTGCCTAAAAGTCTTTGGCCTTGGATGGTTGAATATACCAGTAAGAGGAAGTGCACTCACATACACACACCTACAGACACATACACCTGTTGCATGCTCACACACATTCACTCCACACAAACCAAACAAAACAAATAAAAAAGAAGAAAGGAAAATATGGGGAGCCGTAAACAACCCCCCCCCCCCCCCCCCCCCCCCCCCAATAAATAAAATTATAGTGGGCCTCAAGGCCCCTTGAACGAATAAAAAAGAAGAAATGAAAATGTGGGGAGTCATATGGTCCCCCACAAATAAAAATATAGTGGGTATCAAGCCCCCCACATCTGGAAAAAGGGGGCCTAAAGCCCCCCACGGTCCCACCCAACAAATGGGGCTGTGAGGCCCCCACCTTCTCTCTCCAAAAATTGATGACATGGCCCAACTGAATGATGCCACGTCACCCCGCAACTCTCTTGAATTTACCAAAACACCCCTCAGCTCTCACCTATCCATTAATGCTCTCACCCATTTGTCTCACTCCCTCCACTATAAATACCCCTCTTCTCTCTCATTGCACACCCACCAACAAAGGGAGAGGCTAGAGAGAGAAACAAGGTAGTTCTCTTGGCCTTTACTAAATTCCCTAGTTCATTTTCTTAGCCAATTTCCTTTGGTCTGCCTCTTGAAGCTTCGGTCTAAACTCTGAGGTAGTGCATACTATGATGAGGATTAGGCTGGGATGCTTGTATAGGGGGACACTCTTTCCAGTGCATACTGGTAGAGTTACCCCTATATTAAAAAAGTGTCATACACCGTTGGAACCCACCCCTTTCACATTCCCGATTGTCATACACCGTTGAAACCCACCCCCTTCACATTCCCGATTGTCTTGAAGCTCGGGTCTAACTTCTAAGGTATTGCATACTATGACGAGGATTAAGCCAGGGTGATTGGTTTGGTGGAAAAGAGTAACGGACTATTAGAAGCCATAGTCAATTCATACCTTTCTTGTTTTGCATTTATTTACATTATGTGTGATGCCCCAAATCCCATGATTCGGTTCATCAACCAATAAGTATAACCCAATCCGGTAACCCGGTCAACGTAATGCGGAAGCTAAGATTAAAATGGTAAAAATACCCAAGTTAGGGGTAATATGGTCAAACCCACCAATGAGATAACGTGCAAGGTCTCAAAACCAAAAACATTACTACCATGCATTCCTAATTACCATAGGGCAAAAGAGAGTGGACAAAAATGAACACAGAGGTAACAGCAACCAAGGGAGGGGTGCTAGCAATCGGTTGACGTGTGAGGTCCACACGATGACATGTTTGGCTGACTCGGTCGACGTGAAGCCACTTTACACCGACTGAAACTTGGAATCGCTAACAAAAAGTGTACTATCCAAAAACAAATGAGATACCGGTCGACGTGTGGAAGTTACACGTCGATCGAAACTCTGCTGCTGTCAATGCCTTGGCCCTGAAAACTGCAAAATTACTCATGGTCACTCCTAAGTCCATTCCAAACAGCCAATTGGACCTAAATATGGAATAAAGGCTATCCTTAGGTTAGTGCATGGCATGGTGAGGTGAAATCCATTTGGAAGTGTGCAAAGCATATATAAGTGCAATATACTCAAAAGGAAACAAATATTGGATAAGGTGGCTCAACGGCCTCATTGCATCATTGTAGTATGGTCAAAGGAAGTGCGAAGAAGAGAAAATCACCTGAGAACTCCAAAAGGTGAGAATGAGTTCTGAAGTCATTTTCCCTCTCTAAAATACTTTACATTTCCAAATTTCCAAAAGAATACATAAAACATGCTAAACACTTTGCATGTATACAATATCCAAAAGAAGTCTAAAAACAACATATAGCAATCCAAGCTAAGACGGTGGTGCAATCAAGTAAAGCACGTCCTTTCCTAAAAAACATATAATCAACGGGAGTGAGTAATTGACATTACTCCATAGGGATGTGCATTATAAAGATAACCTAGGGTCCATTGGCCTTGCAAGAATAACACAAGATGCACAAGTGTGGTACATGCCTCTAGTCGTCTAATTCAAGGGTAGACTAAGGGATCATCTTAGAACTAGCATTTGAATCATAAAATGAGAAACCAACTTAATTGTATATATAATGCGATAAGTATACAACAACATCAAAGTGATCTAAGCTACAACCACACAAGAATGTCAACTTGAAAACCAAATATGAAATCACATAATAGGGATAACTTGGACGCGCACGCACACCCGATCATGCACAAAACATGCACCGAGATAACCAAGCTATTGTCGGGCTACTAACCCGCAGGGAACTACCCAAGTGGCCACTATAAATTGGGGAAACTCATGTCTCACCTACGAATACCAAGCCCTCACATTCTCGAAGTAACAATTGTCCCAAGGATCTCCCAAAATCAACAAGAATTTCCCTAATACATTTCAAGATGAATAATGCACTCCACAAGCGCACTAAGATTTCAATTCACACAAACCATGCCCTAAGGTTCTCAACATTAGCTCATGGCATTAATATAGATAAGATGGTATGAATTGCAATTGTATATGTCCAAGCAACAAGGCTATCATCATGCTAGCAATATATTCTTCAAAATATTCTTACAACCTAATGCATATAGTGTTCATTATGAAACTCTTGAACCAGTATACAATTTCTACACAATTTATCCAAAGATTTAATACATAATGTATAGCAATTCACATATATGAGGGTTATATAAAAGCAACCATACACCATTGTCAAGGAAGTTAAATTAAAGCACATACCTTAACCACATAGACAATTTAATTATAAGGCTATCAATACTCATGCTTTAGAACACTATGAAAGCTTAGGTTAAAAGCAAGTTTTCAAAGCAAAACCTTCACAACTCACACAACACAAGTATAACATGTGAAACTCTCCAAAACATAATGAAAATACCAAGGTTAGAATTATACTACACCCTTTACCTCACCAGGGAAAGCCACCCTAGAATCCAAGAAAAAAATGTCACAAAAGCTAAATCCAAGGAAAGGGTTTTGTTGCAAATGGAGTCCCTAAGCTTTTTCCCTTCTAAGGCTTGTCCAAAAGGTGAAAGGAAAGTGAACGAAATGAAGATCCAAAGTGGAGCTTCTATGGAGGTAGAGAGAGAAAGTGAGGAAGAAGGAAATTAGGAGAAAAAGTGTATCTGTAAAATGATATATATCACAAACACTTACCCTAGCATTACCTCTCACACAAACTGCCATTCACTTGTTATCATCCTACCCTCCCATGTCTCCAATCCCCCTTCAACACATGGTCCAATGGAAACAAGACACTTGTCCCAACTTTCCCTATTTGCACAAAAGTGCCTCCAAGAAATATCTCTAAAAGATTATCGCACCATTGCCCCAAATGAAAATATCTTCAAAAGATATTCGCACAAAGATCCTTAAAAATGGAAATGTCCCCATAACATAAACGTATAAATACCCCAAAATAATACAAATCAAAATGTATATAAGTGCAATGCAATTCCATCATGTCATAAGGGCAAAATGTGCAAGGATGAATGAATGTAGTGTCGGGAACTATTCCTGAACACTTGATCCGGTCTTGGGCCCACATAACCCGAAGACGAAAGGGAATGAGAATAAAATAAAATAATGCCAAAAAGGAAAAAAAAATGACACGGTCATCACAACCACCCCACCTTAAAGGTATTTCGTCCTCGACATCAAGTCGTACCTGAAGTCGTCAACAAACCCGAATACTTAGAGAGAACCTCCTGTTCCCTCTCCCAAGTAGCCTTGATGTCTCCACAAAACCTTGACCAAAGGAATGGTCCTACCCCTCGACACCTGCTCTCTAGTGTTGAGAATCTGCATTGGCTTCCTCGTAGGTCGATTCCTCACCAATCTCAACGTCGGTCCACCTCAAAACGTGTGACGGATCCGGCTCATACTTCCTCAACATAGAGACATGGAAGACGTTGTGAACCCTATCCAGCTGTGGCGGTAACTCCAAGCGACAAACAACCTTACCAATGCAATCCAAAATCTCAAATGGTCCAATGAACCTAGAAGACAACTTGCCACTTTGTCTAAATCGCATTACTCCCACACGTGGAGCAATCTTGAGAAAGACGTTGTCTCCCACTTCAAAGGAAAAGGATCTCCTCCTCTTGTCTGCATAGCTCTTCTGTTTACTCTAAGCTGTGACTAACCGCTGCAGAATCAACTTGATTTTCTTGATAGTCTCAATGACAATGTCGGGACCTAAGGCGGTTGTCTCCCCCACCTCAGTCCAACAAACTGGAGATTTGCAAGGCCTGCTATACAATGCCTCGAAAGGTGCCATCTCAATACTTGCCTGATAGTTGTTGTAGGCAGACTCAACCAAAGGTAAATGATCCTCCCAACTACCCCCAAAATCCAAAATGCAAGTGCGTAGCATATCCTCCAATATCTGAATGGTACGCTCCGACTGACCATCAATCTGAGGATGGAATACCGTGTTGAAATGAATCCCCGTGTCAAGAGCCTTCAGGAAACCTTGCCAAAAGTGTGAAGTGAGCCGAAGATCCCTGTTCGAAACAATGGACACAGGAACCCCGTGATACCTGACAATATGCTTCACATACAGTCCACTGAGCGCTTCTGCGTCATCGAATACCTTCATAGGTAAAAAATGAGCTGTCTTTGGCAATCTGTCGACTATGACCCAAACGACATCATTCCCCCCCCCCCCCCCCCCCCCCCCCCCCCCTGGTCACAAAATCTATGGCAATGTGCTCCCACTTCCACTCCGCTATTGGTAATGGTTGCAACAAACCCGCTGGCCTCTAGTGCTCGACCTTCACTTGCTAACAAGTAAGTCATCTAGCCACAAATTGTGCAACATCCCGCTTCATACCCTTCCACCAAAACTGTCGCCTCAAATTGTGATACATCTTCGTACTACCTGGATGAATGGCAAGTCTAGAGAGGTGAAAATCCCATAGGACACCATCACGACAAGGCAAAGGGATAAACACCTTCCCCTCGATCCTAAGACCTCCATCTGAATGCAAGGTCTAATCCTCCACAATATCACCACTCGAAATCCGTGGGTGAATGGACTCCATTTCGCCATCCTTTTTTTGCGCCTTAGTCACCTCGCTAACAAGGATAGGTTGAGCCACAAGGCTAAACAAAATAGCCGGTGAACCATCTTCACATAAATGTAACCCAAGGTTTGCAAGGTTCTCCATCATCCTCCACCTATGAATGGAGATACTAGGCAAAGTCCCACGTGACTTTCTTCTTAAGGCATCGGCCACAACATTGGCCTTCCCCGGGTGATATTGCAACTTAATGTCGTAGTCTTCCATAAACTCAACCCATCATTGCTGCCTTAAGTTCAAGTCCTTTTGTAAGAAAAGGTACTTGAGACTCTTGTGATCGGGGAAAACCTCAAACTTCTCCCCGTATAAGTAATGTCTCCACCCTTTCAATGCAAAGATCACTGCTGCTAACTCCAACTCATGTGTCGGATAATTCAACTTGTGAGTCTTCAACTGTCTAGACCCATAAGCAACTGCCCACTCCATCTGCATCAAAACGCAGCCCAAACCATCCCGTGAAGCATCGCAATAGATCACATAACCTAAACCACGTTCAGATATAATCAAAACTGGAGCCGATGTCAACCTGGCCTTCAACTCCTGGAAAGCTAGATCACAAGCCTCATTCAACTCTGCCGGTGCCATGCGGTACGGTGCCATAGAAATGGGCACGGTATCGGGTATGGCATCAATGACAAACATCACTTCTCGTATAGGAGGCAATTCTGTTAACTCTTCTGGAAAGACATCAAGAAACTAGTCAACCATCGCTAGAAGATCACCACCCAAACTTTTTTCTTCATCGACTAGCAAACTAGCCAAGTAAGACCTATGACGACTCCAATCACCAATGTTGTAAACAATCGAAGGGTGGGAATCACTCTTATCCCCTACGAAACGGAAACAATCTCCCTTGGTAGTATAAACGGTCACTCTTCCTCGGAAGCAATCGATAGTGGCTTGGAAAAATGACAACCAATCCATTCCGAGAATGACATTAAATCCCCCCATCATATCGAGAAGGGTGAAATCGAACTCCAAAGTCTGCCTAGCTATCTCAATAGCACAACCCCAACAAACCCTATCCAATGACACTAGACCTCCAATTGGTGTATCAACACAAAGGGACCCGTCCCTCGACATGACCTCCAACCTCGATGAATGTGCAAAAGATGATGAAACACACCGGTGTCAATCAAAACTCTAGCCCAAGAACTGAACATAAGAAAGATACCTCGTACTACTAAAGATCCCGCGGAGGCATCTACCTAAGGGAGAGCAAACACTTTGCCCTGAACCCCTGAGCTCTGCTGTCCACTGCCCTGGTAGCCTGACTGGTGGGTAGAAGTACTAGGAGTAGAGCCCTTAGCAGGACGTGTGTAATGAACTGAAGCTGTTGGTTGCAGTGTTTGAGGAACTCTGAACCTTGACTGCACCACTGTGGACTGAGGATGCCTCTGCTGCGAACCTACACCACTGTGTGCCCCGCTCTTCAACTGTGGGCACTCCCTCCTGAAATAGCCCTCCTGTTTGAAATAATGGCGAAGGCCTTGTCCTCCCATTGTAGTGGAAGACTGAATGGCAGAAGCTTGAAGCTGTGGGCAACGAGGCTTGATATGCCCTGGTTGCTGGTAATGGTGACAGACTATTCCCCGTGTGGACCCCGAAGTCAAAGGAACTGTGGGTGTAGAGCGAGTCTGCTGCTGTGGTCCTGGTGAGTAAGCACTGTTTCCACCCCTAGCCCTCTTCGTTTGAACCCCTGAAGGTGAAGCCTCACTCCTAAATTGCTTCTTCGACCCCTAGATTTGTTGTGCATCCCTATTATCTGCCTCAACGAGCATAACCCTCTGAACTACCTCTATATAGGTCGTCAAGTCCAGAAGTGAAACCCGAGGCCTGATGTCAAGATGCAAGCCATCTTGAAACTTCATAGCCTTCTCCTCGTCGGAACAGACCATATCCTCGGCATAGCGAGAGAGAGAAGTAAATCTGGTCTCATAGTCGATAACGCTTATGTCACCCTGATAGAGAGCTGTAAACTTCAACCTCATCTCCCGCCTCATTGGCCTAGGAAAGAACGTATCAAAATAGAGCTCTTTGAAATCCGAGTCATCAGCTCTAAGTTGTGGGTGTTGGTGATAGATCTCCACCAAATCTCCGCATCACCCATGAACATGGAAGATGTCAAAGAAATCCTCAACCTGTCACGGCACTACCATGCTGTCAAGGTTCCTGACCATAGGATCGAGCCAACCCTCTGTGACTAGTGGTTCTGAACTCCCAGCAAACTGATCAATCTTTACTCTTTGCAGCCTCATGAAGTAATCCAAAGCCTCATTACTCACGACTGGTGTCGGAGTAAAACCAGAAATTTGATTTGCTTCATGAACCCCCTAACCCCTAGCATAGCTGTCGAAATAAATGAGTTAGTTTGTTTATGGATGTAAAACCAGAAATTTGATTTGCTGGTGTATTTTTGCTTGAACCAAGCAATCCAGTGAGAATCCTTGTTTGAATGAAATCTAACACTAGAGAGCATTGAGTAGCAAAATTAATATATAGCTGTGCAAAGCTATTGATAGGTGGGATGAAGAATCAGAAGGATAGGTTACTCAGTGCAAGAATCCTTGTCTCGTCATAGGTGGGATGCAAAGCTATTGATAAGGTGCCACCGAAAAAGAAATTTGAGTCTGAGATTGTAATAATGTATATAGGCGTATTTTGTATCTCTTAAAAGGGAATGTTGGGCATATTCCTTGTAATATAAATTGTTATATAAAATAACTGAGAGAGGGCCGACTGTGTATCTCTCCAAAATATTCTCAGATCCCATACATTGTTTTCTTTTTCTTCTTTGTAATTCCTAAATTCGACATGGTTTCAGAGCAAGATTTTGGTCAATAATATCAACGCTTGTCATTGTTAATATCGTTGATTGTTGTCGCCACCAAGAGTGTAACCGCTGTCATCATCGCCGTCGTGGTGTTTGTGTTTATCGTTTTAATTGTGGTGGTCTTTATCATCGTTGTGTAACAGAAGTATGGTGGCGGTCATCGTTGTGTGGTGGCCGTCGCTTGGTTGTGAGTTGTCACCGTCGTTGAGAAAATTGTTGTCCTGCAGCGGCTAGGGTTATTGTTTGCTAATAAGATTATTGAATATTCATTTGAGGAGATAAGACCTGGCTCAATCATTACTCTTGACTCGCCTGGATCAGCCTCATTTTATCCACTTGGATCATCCTCTTAGCCGGACCAGTTTCCGGCCAGTCCCCAGCCAGTCAAGTTCCAGCCGACCAGTTTTCAGCCAGTCTCCGGCGAATCCAGTTCCGGCCAGTCTAGTTTCTGGAATTTTCTTTTTTGTTGTTCTGTTGAGTTTCCAGATATTTGAATTTCAAGCCAGTTCAATTCTGGATCAGGTGTTGGAAATACTCAACTTAATTCTTCCGTATCTTTGTCATCTGTTTTACATCTTCCTCAATTTCCCTTTAACTTGATGTCTATTAGTAAGCTTACAAAAGCCCTTCATTGTTCTGTTACGTTCTATCCCATTTATTGTGTTTCCAAGGTCTCAAGACAAAGAATAAGATTGGTACGGGGCATAAAGTGGGTGGCTTATACGATTTTGACTTTGAGCCTCATCCCATGGTTTGTCATTCTTCTCCATCTCCATTTTAGTGGCACTGTCGTCTTGGTCACCCGTCGCTTCCGGTTTTGCAGCGTCAAGTCCCAAGTCTTAGTCGTACGTCGTCTTTGTCATGTGAAGCTTGTCAACTTAGTAAGCATCAACGTATATCCTTCAAATCTAGGATTGATAATCGTGTCTAGTCTTTTTCTGTTGATTCATTCAAATGTATGGGGTCTAAAAAAAAACATACATCTATTAATGGATTTCGTTGTTTTGTGACTTTTGTGGATTATCATTCTCGTATGCCTTGGTTGTTCTTAATGAAAGATTGCTATGAATTATTTTCAATTTTTCAAATATTTCGCCAGAATGTGAAAACCCAATTTGGATGCTCAATTTGTGTCTTGTGGTCTGATAATGCTAAAGAATATTTCTTAGCTCATTTCGATACATCTCTTCATGATAAAGGCATTGTTCATCAATCATCTTGTGTTTCCACCCAACAAGAAAATGGTGTGGCTGAACGTAAGAACCGTCACCTATTGGAAGTGACTTATGCTTTCTTATTTCATATGCATGTTCTGAAACGGTTTTGGAGTTATGTAGTACTTACCACATGTTATGTCATTAATTGTTTGCCATCTTTTGTGTTACATGGAGGTGGAAAATCTCCATACTCTATTTTTTTTTCCTTATTTTCCCTCATTTCCTATTACTTCCAAGTGTTCGGGTGTGTTTGTTATGTCCACAATCTTGGACCCAAGTGTGTATTTCTCGGTTATTGTTGTACCCAAAAGGGTTGTCATTGTTATAGTCCTACCCTTCAGCGATATTTCACTAGTGCTGATGTCTCTTTTTGTGAGCCTATTCCATATTTTTCTGATAAAAGTCCTCTTCTTGATATTACTCCCAAGACTTCCTCACACTTTGTTCCCCTTCCTATTCCATTGTTATCTAGCCACTCTAGTTTACCACAACCCCCATTCCTCCATTACAGGTGTTAATGCCACCAATTTGGACATATGGAAAATTGACATGTGGCGAGTTCCGGGGGAGCTTAACACACCAGATTGCTATTCCGATAACTTGGAAAGATAAGTTACGCTGAAATATTACCATACATGCAACCCCCCCTGGTAGTTCAAAGTTGTGAGACTTAAGCCACTCAAATGCTGCCATGTGAACCCACGGATCGATTCAAAACAAGAAGGGATCCATAAGCCAATGGAAAGGCGGCGTATGGCGAGTTACATGGGACTTGCCACACTAAATTAATATCTCATCAACCAGAAAAGGAAGCTACAACTAGGGTTGGAAAAGGAATGCTACCTTGAAGGCAGTTCCACCTAGCCACCCAAGTCTGAAGCGTGAAACTGTTCAGATGCAGACATGTGGCACTAAAGACCAGGACAAGGGTAATTTAGATCTGGTGTGATGAGAGTCCATCAAGAGGATATATGTTATATTTTAGATGTCAGATTGTCCATATTCAAGCTCAAATAGTGTTTGACTTGGTCAAGCAAGAAGATAACTGCCCCACTTATATTAGATCTCCACTTACCATGTAAATAGAAATTGCTCCTATTACGTGGAAAGGGTATTCGAAGGAAGGTACATGGGAGAGAGAAACATATGTCTAGGTTCATTGGGAGATATTTTAGGAACTTTGCTAAATTGTAGCAAACTACCTAAATTGCATCATGGGTGGTTATTCAAACTAATGGGAATGTGTATACAATGCTGTATATATATATATATGTAATTCAAAATTTATATAGAAGAAGGATTCATGCACGTATGAAGAAATTGCCAAGATCACAGGACACCTGGCACAACGTAGGTGTGCCAGGTGGAAGTTTCCAACCGTTGATGATGCTGCCATTACCAACTGCTGGGAAGTTACTAAGGGTTATGGGCAACATGGTAAAGTCTGGTATAGTGCACCAGGTGGACTCTGAAGGAAGCCTGAATATGGAGGGAGACTGATACAAATACATGAAGAAATTGCAAGTTATGGGACACCTAGCACTGCAGAGATGTGCCAAGCGGAATCAGTCAACTGCTGCTGAAACTGAAATCTCCAACTGCTGACAAATAAACAGGACCCTTAGGCATAGTATGCAAACCCTGTTCAACACACATAACAATCTTAACGACACTTTGCTTATCAACTCCAATTCAATTACATTCCAGCAATGCATTTTAATTATGCTTAATTCTAGTCCAATACTGTCCTTCTTTACTTTCAAGCAATTATATCGTAGTTACTTTATTTCAAAGTCCAACACTTTCGTTTTCCTTTCCACTAGTTGTAGAACTTTCCTCAAGTCATTTTTCAAGGCAAAAAGAACCCCTGGAAGTGGTCATTCCAAGCTTCCTTTTCAGTCGCTTGATCCCAACAATTCTCCATTGGAATATTGTTTGGATATCCCCTTTGGAACTACAGCAGTTCCTGACACACCCGAACCTTTCCATTCATCTGGAAAGGACCAGTGTTTACCCGCCAAACAACAAACAATAGGTTTATACTTGACGACTGAAGCCGCCATGCCACATCAACCTTCTTCAGATTCTTTAGATCTGACACCATTAGCTGCATCCGATTCTCTACCTATTGCACTTCGTAAAGGTACTCGGTCTTGTGTCACTAATCATCCCATTGCTAATTATGTTTCTAATAAATTCTTATCACCATCTTTCTCATGTTTTTCCTCCAAGTTGTCTACTACTTTTTTTCCTAATTAAGTGAGGGATGCTCTATCTGATTCGGGTTGGTGAAGTAATGGAAGATGAAATGGATGCCTTACATCTTAATGGAACGTGGGAATTTGTTCCACTACCTCTTGGTACCAGGATTGGTTGTAAGTGGGTATATACCGTGAAATATCTTCGTGATGGTTCTATTGAGCGTTTAAAAGCATGCCTTGTTGCTAAAGGTTATACAAAGACCTATGGTGTTGATTATGATGAGACCTCTCCTGTTGTCAAGATTTCTTCTGTTCATGTTTTAATTTCTATTGTTGCGAATCTTAACTAGCCCTTGTTTTAGTTATATTTTAAAAATGTTTTCTTACATGGTGACTTAGTTGAAGAAATCTACATGGAGAATCCACCTGGGTTTGTTGCCCAGGTGGAGTATTGACACACGGTCTGTCGCCTAAAGAAAGTCTTGTATGGTTTGAAACAATCACCTAAAGCTTGGTTTGGAAAATTTTCTGAGGCGACATTAGGATTTGGTCTTTGTAGATGGCAAACAGATCATTTGGTATTTCATCAACATACCAACAGGTTACATTTTTCTTGTAGGGGATGACTTTGTGGGCATTGTTAAGTTGAAATTATTTCTGCAACATCAATTTTTGACTAAAGACTTGGGTAAACTCGGATACTTTTTAGGTATTGAAGTTGCTCGATCTAATCAAGATGTAAGTTTGTCTCAAAGGAAGTATGTGCTAGACTTATTGGAGGAAACATGTTTGTTAGGTGGTTGTCCAGTTGATGTGCCTATGGACTCAAACATTGAACTCTTGGTTGATGAGGGAGATTTATTTGATATCCCTGGTAAATACTGTCCCCTAGTTGGAAAACTAATTTATCTCCCCATTACTCGACCTGATATTGTAGTGAGTCAATTCATGGGTGCTCTTATAGTGCCTCATTGGAATGCTGTTCTTCGGATTATTCAATACCTTAAGCAAGCTCGGGGTATCGGGTTGTTGTATAAACCAAATGGACACCTTAAGGTGGAAGGTTTTACAGATGCTGATTGGGCTGGTTCTCCCTCAGATAGAAGATCCACTATAGGCACCTTCTTAGGTGGTAATTTGGTAACATGGAGGAGTAAGAAGCAGCTGTCCACATTGCATCCAACCCAGTGTTTCATGAGAGAACCAAGCATATTGAAGTTGAATGTTAGTTTATCCGTGATAAGATATTGAGTGGAGGCATCTCTACACCATTTTTTATATCTGAAGATCAATTTGTTGATATGTTTACTAAAGCTCTAAGTTATAAGCGGTTGAAGTTTATTTGTTCCAAGCTGGGGATTATATGATATATTGATATATACTCACCAGCTTGAGGGGGAGTGTTAGAATGTATATAGGCGTATTTTGTATTTCTTATATGTTGGTCATTTTCCTTGTAATATAAGTTGTTATATAAAATAAGTGAGAGAGGCCCGGTTGTGTATCTCTCCAAAATATTTTTCAGATCCCATACACGCTGTCTTCTTCTTCTCTGTAATTCCTAAATTCAACACAACCAATTTATGCTGTATTTTCAAAGATTTGGTTTGTATTCAATCTTCACCTCTCAGAATTGGCTGGACAAACATTGGATAACTAATGAAATCCACTGGACATCTCAAATAAACTATCCTTCTTGACCTTTACCAAGAAAAAGAATTGTTTCCTGATTACACATTATTAATTATATAGTGATGTATGAAGCATTTTAGACTAACTTTATATTCAAATGGGCATGGAGACTCGCTTCCTGAAATGATTTACTTTCATTGTATTTTGTAGGGAGTTTCGGTCAAAATGGTTGCTGCTGGTGCTGAACACACAGCTGCTGTTACAGAAGATGGTGAGCTCTACGGCTGGGGCTGGGGCCGATATGGAAACTTGGGTTTAGGTGACAGAAATGATCGCTTAATTCCTCAAAAAGTTTCAGGTGTTAATGTATGTTTTCTGTTGAGAATATTTCATTTATATTCATGCTTTACTAGCATGTTCTATTTTACATGATAGTATACGTAAATTGCATTAATTATTTGTATTCAACATAAAACCTAATTTTATCCGTATACTCTTAAATAGATTAGAAAAACACAATATAGTCCTATATCTGGTCTCAAAATTTCTTTCCAAACAAGTTGCATAAATAAATTATTTGGAGAATACTTTGGCTAAAACATAAATTTTAGGGTAAATTACACTCGCCCCCTGAGGTTAGTCCATATCTCAGCTAGATAAAGATTTTGTTTTTAACTTTCACTTTACATTTGAATTAGTGGTTTAGCATTTCACTTACACCCCAAATGTCAATTTTTGGTGGGGTCATAGTACTTTTGAGGTGTTAAATGACTGTGCTACCCTTTGACCTGTTGTTGACTATTTTTGTGACCAAACTACCCCCAACATACGCATTTCCTTTTCTCTCCTCGTCAGACCATCATCCAATTCACCTTTCCTCTTCCTTCCACAACAGACGATTTTGGTCCCAACTCCACCCATCAATATGATCCATATATATAAATACACACACACACACACACACACATATCTATGACCATCATCGAATTCACCTTTCCTCTTCTTCCATAACAAGACAATTTTGGTCCCAACTCCACCTATCAATCTCATCCATATATATATATACATGTGCATATATCTATCTATACACACACACACACACATACAAAACAGGGGGCGAGCTCGGAAAACAGGGGGTGATGATGGCGAATCACTAGCGACGATGGCCTCAGAGAAGAGGGAAGAACCCACGCGAACAATGGCCTTGGAAAATAGGGGGCGAGCTCGGAATGACCCATCCGGCATAAGATGGATTGCATTTCTTCCTCACGGCTGAGCCCATCTTCATCTTTGCTGAGCCGAGCACAACCTTGCACCTTTGCAGGTTCGTCACCGCCTTGCCCGCCGATGCAGTGCCTTAAGCCTATTGCCGTTCAATCCCTTCGAGTCTCCCTCTTGCCCGGTGGAGAAGTCGGCAGAACCAGCGGTGGGCGACGGGCTGTGGAGAAATCGGCGGAACTGGCGGTGGACGACTCGGCTGCAGCAGTGGGTGACGGGCTGTTGGATTGCGGAGTGGAACGGTGAGCAAAGACTGCCAGTGGGTTCGGATGGCTGTGGAGAAGTGAACTGGAGCGTATTGGGTTTACGTCGGCAAGGAAACTTATCTATGTCGATGTATCATTCTTCTTGTCTATGTCGATGTATCATTCTTCTTGTCTATGTTGATGATATCATCAACATAGACAAGAAGAATGATACATCGACCAGTAGAAGAATGGTGGATAAAACATGTATGGTTAGAATGACATCTAACAAACTCCATGGATAGAATTACATCACTGAAGCGGTTGAACCAAGCTCTAGGAGATTGTTTTAACCCATACAAAGAATTCCGCAATCGACAGTCCTTTCCAGTATACTCCCCCTCAGCCCGAAAACCGGGTGGAGGATCCATATAAATAGTCTCAAGAAGATCACCATTAAGGAAAACATCTTAACATCAAGCTAATGAAGAGGCCAATTGTGTGAGGCAGCTAGGGAGGCAAGTAAACGAATTGAGGTCAATTTAGCCACTGGAGCGAAGTTATCATGAGAGTCTTTACCAGGAATCTGAGTAAACCCTTGGCCACCAAACGAGCCTTGTACCAATCAATAGTGCCATCGGCTAGATATTTAACACTGGATACCCATTTGTAACCAACAGTCTTTTCACCAGGAGGGAGATATACAAGCTCCCATGTTTCATTTTGCTGCAAAGCATCCATTTCTACCATCATAGCAGACATTCAATTGGGATTCCGGAACTCAAAGACATTTATGGGAATGGAAATGGAATCAAGCTTGCCTAAAAAGGCTCAGTAAGACCCTGAAAGACCATCATTAAAGATATACTGCGAAATATGATGATTAGTACTACAAGCGAATCCAAATCGAGTAAGGGGTTTGCGATCATGAGTGGGATACCGAAACTCAGGAACAGGGTTAGGGAAATGTAGAGGAGAGAGAGGAGATGTACCTAAACCTGTATTGTACCTAAACCTGTATCTGAGGAGGATGAAGGCAGTGGAGGCGGAGCACGAGGGCGGCGAGAATACACCGGCAAAGGGGGTGTGGAAACCACAAGAGAAGACTCTTCTTGAACAATAGGAAGAGGATGAGCAAGAGGAGAAGCCTCTTGATCGGGAGTAGAAGTTTCCTGCAAGATAGTGTTAGAACCATAAAAAGGGGTATGCTTATGAAAGGTGACATCAAGAGAGTGATACATGTGTTTGTGTATAGGATCATAACACCGGTAACCTTTTGACCTTGAAGAGTATTCTTAAACGATACATTTAATGGCCTTGTCATCAAGTTTAGTACGAGAAGGGCTACGATTCTGAACAAAACATGTACTTCAAACACCTGAGGCATGATGGAAAAAAGAGTAATTTAGGGGTACGATTAATGAGAAAAGTAGTTGTAAGAACCGCCATGTGCCAGTATGACTTTGGCACATTCATACCACTTAAAAGACATCAAACAACTGACATTAGATTACGGTTTTTATGCTTTGCCACACCATTTTGTTTAGGGGTATATGGACAATTAAGTTGATGAAGAATACCTTGTTGGTTAAATTGAGGCCGAAACTAATTGGAAACATATTCATGACCATTGTCAGACCTAATATTCCTAACAACAATTTTATATTGAGTTTTGATCATTTAGAGGAATTGAGTGAACAAAGGAAAAAGTTCAGATTTCTTTTTAAGTAAATATACCCGTGTGCAGCGGAAATAATCATAAATGAATGTGACATAATAACGATGGCCCATAAAAGCAGTATCAGGAGAAGGACCCCACACATCAGAATGGATGAGATCAAACATACTAGGTGCACGATGCATATGAGTAATATTACTGGTTCTAGTATGTTTAGAAAGCTAACAAGTCTCACATTGAAACTTATTATCCTTACAAGCCATTAATGAAGGGAAAAACAGTCATAAATACTGAAAGTTTACATGCCCAAGGTGAGCATGCCATAAATTTAAAGTCTGGAAAGAAAAATAATGAGACCTAGAAACTGGAAGAACAGAGGCTTGAAGCAAGTGGAGGAGGTGTCGGTGGAGGATCCCTAAAGTAGTAGAGGTCATCGTGGTCATATTCCCTGCCAAAAATCCTCTTCGAACATAGGTCCTGTAAAACACAATAATGAGGAAAGAAAATCACTTTAGTGATTTGGCAAGTTTGCTAACAGATAGAAGATTAAATGCAAAGTTAGGAACATGAAGAACAAATGGCAAAATAATATTAGGGGATAGATGAACATGTCCTTTACAGCGAATAATGGTGGTTGACCCATTGGCTAGACTAATAGTGGTAACGGGAGTAGAAAATAAAGACAACTCATGAATCATTTGATCATTGGCTTCGGAATCCAGAACCCAAGTAGGTTTTTCCGCTTTATCATGAAAAGCAGAAGGAGTACCTGTAACTTTAGTAGCCGTGGCAATAAAAGAGCTAGCCCTGGTAGATAATGCTTCGAACTGCTCCTGAAGCCGGCCAATCTGGGACTGTAACTGCTTGAAGTCCTGTAAAGATGGTCTGGGAGGAGTTGAAGCAGGAGGGACAATAATCTGTGGAGTAGTATACCCCCAATAGTATCGGCTATTACAGTAGTGTGGCCACGGCCAGAAAGACGATTGCGAGAAATTTTTTGCTTTAGCTCGGGATGAAGCTTAAAGCAACCATATTTTATATGACCAGTGGCTCCACAATGTTGACAAATAACCTTTCCCTCTAGAAGTCTAGAATTAGCAGCAAGAGCCATCTAATCAATTGGAGTCTCGTAAAGCTACTGGTTAAAAAAATCTGACGTCTATGCTCCTCATAGTCAACAATAGCGAAGGCATTATATAAATCAGGCATAGGAGAGGCGTTTATGATCTGAGTTCTAAGAGCATTATACTCGGATTGTAAACCCATAAAAAACCGGTAGGTATGCTGGCAGTACCAAAAGAGTTGCAACTTCTTTACATAAATCGGAGAGAGGTTCATATTGTTCTAAGTCTTCCCTCTTAGGCTGGAGTTACCCAAAATACTCTGATACTGACAGCTTGAATGTCTCCTGAGATGCATGAGCAATCTCCTGATAGAGTTCAATGATACGAGCATCATTACGGGAATGGGCATACATCTTGTTAAGGGCCTGCATAGACGAAAAACGGAAGTGTGAAACATGAACATATTATAGATACGCTCCTCCATTGAGTTGAAGATCCAACCCAGAATGATGCACCTATCCATATCCCATGCAATATATTTAGTATCCGTCTTTTACGATTCCTTAACTAGACCCAAAAGCCAACCAGTTTTCCTTTTCCCTCCAATATAGAGTTGAAGAGAATGGGACCAAGATACGAAGGTGCGCCCATTCAAGAGCACACTAGTAACCCGTTGTGCCGGTGTATGATGTGCCGAAGATAAAGTATGTTGGATCGAGGATAAAGTGTCCTTTTGGCTACTAGAGTCGGTCATAGTACCAAAATAAGGCTGGTCCACACGTCGAAGCAGGAGGAAAGAGAAAAAAACAAGGCCGGAAAAATCGTCACTTTCCTCTAAATATACTGCCAAACAAATACCGATAGCCCACAAAGAAAAAAAAAAACACAAGAAGGACGCTTAGGTCATATAAAACCTAAGGGAACTCTCCTAAAAAAGGAGTAAAAAACAAAGGGTTACTTGAGGGGTCCGGCGCAAGGGCTAGGAGGAGATGGAGGTGTGTCGGAGGTGAGGGAAAATGGAGAGAGAGAAAGAGAAGGTGGCGGCGTTGGGGAGGCGAAGTTTTTGTTTTTGCTCTAATACCAAAAAGAAGAAGTTTTGGGTTTTGGCTTACTCAAACCAAGAGTCAAGAGCTATATTTATATACAAGAATGTGTTACAAAGAAAGGAAACCAAATCAAAGTAAAACATGAAATATGCCAAAATCTACATGATCCCATGATTACGGAGATCTTATCTACGTGATCCTATGATAATAGGGATCTTATATAAAACACCTAATAAAAGGCTGAAAATAGCTAATAAAAAAAAAATAATAATAATTCAGATATTTCAACACGTAGAAACCAATTTTTTCCCCTGTCCTTTTGCACACAAAAACCTTTATACGTGTTGTTTCATAAGTGTACATGAGTGATGGGATATATGCACTTTATAAAGGCAGAGAGATGCCAGTTTTCACTGTAACCCTTATTCCACTTTCAATCAAAGTAAGGAAAAATAGGAAACACTTCCCTAATAATTAATTACCAAAAAGTTAGTTTATAAGTTGACCAAATCATATAATATCAGTGTAATATCTATTTACTTAGCCACCAAGTAATGGAAATATATCACATGTCCAAATCATGTGGGTCACAATTAAGAAATAATCTTACATTCTCCCACTTGGCCCATATGATAAATTCCGTAGTGGTTTAGTAAAATTGTCATTAGTGTGCACCATAAATCAGATTGAGGCATTAAGTTGGTCGTCATAAATATCATGGTAAATAAACTACTAATGCAAGTCATGGCGGTTGTATGTCACTAAACGACACAGCCCTTTCATAAACCACAACACTAATAACCTATTTAACATAGTCTATAAATGAAAAAAGATCAATAAAGGTCTAACCATAATGTATTTTCCAAGACTATTCCTGCTATCATTCATTCAATGCAATACGTACATGTACGTTATTTAACAGGAAATATCAAAAATACATTTAATGAGTTCAAAATGTCAAATATATATAAGCACTATTAAGCAATCCATAACAAAAATAATAATTATTAGTGACTACACTGAATATCCATTCTTTCAACATGTCCAATAAATATCTTGGGTGGTAGTCCCTTTGTTAATGGAATTGCAATCATAAGGTGTGTGCTTATGTGTCAAATAGACACTCGTTGGTTCTGAACTTCTTCTTTTACGGTAAGGTATTTCAACACCATATGCTTAACACCTTTGGAATACCTATCATTTTTCATATAAGTGGACAATTGCTGCATAAATTTTCAGCAACCTGAAAATGGTACCTATAACTCAAAGTCCTAAAATAAATTCCGTAACCATAAATCATGAATTATAGCCTCAAAGCATACTACAAATTTAGTCCACAAAGCGATAACTTACTGCCTTGTTGTTTTTCATGATATTGCTCCTTTAGCCAAAGGAATAAATAACCAAGAGTGAATTCACTATTATCCACACATTCATCAAAATCTGTCTTCCTAAGAATAATCTTTTGTCCCTTGTCGACCTATGCCTACATCAAACTCCCACAATAGATGCATAAGGAATATTTGGTATTTCTTTACTTTCTAATTCTTTCTTTGGGCATTGCATTAAGCTAAATTTATCCCCTTTCTGTATTGGAACAATACCGGCTGAACAATGTTCCTGTCATGCCCCGAATTCGTAGAACCCGGTTTATGATGAAAAGGAAAATAACCCATACTCAAGTTCCAAATGCGGAAGCTAATATAAAATAGTCGACCAATGGAGCCAACGCTGATACAACCTGAATAAGGGTATAGTCTCAAATATGTCAAACCTGAATCAAGGAATAGTCGGAGAGTGGACCCATGCGGGGCCACATATAGCATCCCACGTTATCAACACCAACTAGAAACTCCAATGCAGGTCTCCATTCCTGAAATTGTTGTCAATGGGGTGAGCAAGTATGCCCAGTAGATGATGTACAATGTACCCTTTCTAAGGCCTTTCAAGTCATGCAGCACATAAGCAAACATACATATAGCATTCCTAAGGGAGCATGCTTTCAAACTATGTTGGCGTCTAACATTCGCCTACAAGTCTCATTGAAATGATCATGCGGCGGCATATTTTCAAATAATGTCCTTTCTCTAACATTCGCAAAACAAGTATCAACAAGATCATCCCATGGGAGCATACTTTAAAGCATGGTTCTTCTAACGTTCACATTTCAAATATCAACGAACATGCTTCAAGTCACCCATATGGTCATTATTTCAAACATACTTCTACAATAGTTCTAATGAGATGAAAGCAACAAGATCAAGATCATCATTTAATTTTTAGTCAATGCATACCTATGCATCATGAACTCACTCATGAACACATATATGTAGTCCAAACCCAAATCAAAGCACATGGATTGGTTAACCCAACCGGATATGGGGTACCTCCCCATATCCCTACCTTCTTTTCATGGTTACTAGCCCGTCGGTAATGACACCCGCTTGGCCAAGTTTTGGGATTTTCAACCCTAGGACCATGCCCTTCCTATTTCATTCACAACCAATCCCGAATGTGGGGTACCTCCCCACGTACCTTTCGAAAAACCTCCACAAACTTTGAAAAATCAATACTCACCCATGATCCACACCACACACACACACACACACACTATGGCGTGTAGGGTGAGAGATGGATATCACAATAACTTCACAATTTCTTTCAATAGAATAGTCCACACTTGATTCAAATGTTCATAGCTACACGTTCTCCAATTTCACATTTAACATAACATAGCTTCTCATGGACATAACATCAACACTTGGCATGCTATAGATGCTCAATGACATGAGTAATAACTTCATAAGTTTAACAACAATTAAACATGATATTCGATTTCAACATTTACTTTCATTATTACATCCATAATAGCACCAATACAATATTTCACAACATCTCTTCCTCATAGGCTTTTTATCAAATACTTAACATGCATTTGACAATTGTAATCAAGATATGTAATCAAGTATCTTCATACAACACAGTTAAAGCAATGCTAGCATGGATATCACAAATTCACCGAGGCTACTTAGTAATATACATGTATTCATTCATAACATACTATAACTCCATTTCATAATCTAAGCAACATTTATTCAATTAAGAAGTAAAGAACACATTGTATCATCTTATGATTTCAGCAATCTACCTCCCACTTCGAAAATTCACAATAAATTCAATCCTTAACCAAATTACATAAATCCAAAACCAATTGAATGTTTAAAGGCTAAACTTTGAAACCATCAATTTAGTTTAACAAATTCCCTTTTGGATTAAGGTAGTTTGATGCAAATGTTTAGAGAACGTTATGCTCACAAACCAAAATTTTCAACAAATAGTTCCCAACTTTTAAAATTCATACAAAATTTATTTCTAACCCAAAACGCATGAAACCAAAGCCAAATGGAAGCTAAATGGCCATACTTTGATGTTGTGATTTTAATTTCATAGGTCCCCTTGCCGATAAAACAGTTTTAATGATGAAGAGTCGGAAAAATTCTGTTTTCCGAAACAGTTTTCTAGCAACTAGTTCCCAAATTCAAAAATTCGTATCAATTTCGTTTCAAGACCAAATTACATAAAACCAATGGAAAATGAAAGCTAAAGGATCATATTTTCCAGCTATTAATTCAGTTGAACAAGATCCATCACTGAATAATTCAGTATAGGGCAGAACCTTCACTTTCGATACTTTTTAACATGTTATAATCATAGTAATCACATAAAACACTTACAAAAGCAAAGTTAAGGATGGTTAAACACCCCTACCTCAATGAATGAGCAGACCCTAGCTTCCACCAAGGTCGGAAGTGCTCCAATAGCTTCAAGAATTACCCCAACTTGTAGTCCTTTCCAAGTTCATCAACTTTTTCAACTAAAGCTCCCTCAAATTCTAAGCTTTTCTTCCACCCTAAAACTTCAAGTTGCCCCAATGGCTCCAATATCGGTATCAAAATGTTGCTCTTGGTGAGTAGATCAACTCTTTAAACTAGCCCAAGGCCCAAACCCTAGTGTAACTAGATCAAATCCAAGTTTCTTTGGTGTAGAACAATGGTGGAAAAGAAAAAGAAAAAGAAGGCAAGGAGGGGAGAGATTTTTCGGTGGAGAGAGAGGAAAAGATGAGACCAAAAATCTGATATGGTCTCCTTATCACTTCCTTGGTCAATTTGTGGGTCCCTCCCATTTGCAAAAGAGTACTAAAATACCCTCCAAATGTAATTACAACTACAACCATGCCATGTTCACATAATTAGTCACATATATGTGTATATATAACACGTCAATACGAAAATAATGAAATGGAATGAAACTAGGAAATTTCCCGAGCACAAAAACCTGGTCCCGGGAATGAAAACCGAATATGCTTGAAATGGCTCCAAATGAGTTTCTAAGGGTTCTAAACTTGAAGAAACGCTCCAAATGAGCCCCGAAAACCCACGGCATGTGTCCCCACATAGCAAAAATAAAATACCAAAATTCGAAAAAGTCCCCAAAAAAAATAGAAAAATGGAAACCAAAATGGAATTGGTCCTTACCAAATCTTTCTAAAACTCTTTTAATATATACTTTTTGAGACAATCCTAACAATCCATGTGATCTATTATGGAATATTTCCATCTCTATCACGTAGGATGCCTCACCCATATCTTTTATTTCAAAGTTCTTAAAGAGATAATTTTTAGTTCATGCAATAAACCAAGATCACTACTAGCAAGCAAATTATCATCAACATATAGAATTGTAAATATAAACTTACTCTCACTAACCTTATCGTATGTACACCGATCAACAGTGCTTTCCTTAAACCCAAAAGAAATAATAGTATCACTAAACTTAATATACCATTGTCAGGAAGCTTGTTTAAATCCATATATTGATTTTTTAAGTTTACAGACTATGTGCTCTTTACCCTCTAATGTGAAGCCTTTAGGTTGTTCCATATAGACTTCCTCTTCTAAACTCCCATTCAAAAAGGCTATTTCCATATAGACTTCTTCTTTTGAACTCCCATTCAAAAAGACTATTTTCATAATGAGCTACTAATGCCATAATAATTCTTAGAGAATCCTTCTTAGATACCGGAGAGAAGGGTTCTTTATAGTCAATGCCTCCTTTCTAAGTGAAACATTTGGCTACAAGTATGGCTTTATATAGTTCAATATTGCCATTAGAGTCGTGTTTGGTCTTAAAGACCCATTTACACCCGACTTGTTTAAATACTTCAGGCAATTCAACGAGTTCCCGTACTTCATTTTCTTTCATTGATTTCAACTCTTCATTCATGCCATTAATCCATTTAGTAAAATCATCACTGCTAATGGCTTGTGAATATGTAACCGGATCTTTACATATCCCTATATCAAAAATAGATTCTTGTAGATATACCACACAGTCATTCGGAATAGCAGATCTCTTTTCTCTTTGAGACCGTCTTAATTTTATTCCTTGTGGTTCTTCTACAACCTGTTAATTGGTGACAATCTCATTATGGAGTTGTTTATCACTCAATTGTTCTTCGTTGTTATGCAGTTTAATTGTTTAACAATTACAGGAACAATTATATCTTTAGAAGTTACGGGTAAATGGATTTGTGCCCTAATTTCTTGAATAATCACATTCTTTTTTTTTTTTTTTATCAATTCCACTGATCTCACTCTCAATGAATCGGTTTCAACAATTTTCGTACTATGTGCAGGATAGTAAAATCTGTACCCTTCGGATTTTTTTGGGTAACCTATAAAGTACCCACTAACCGTTTTAAAATCCAATTTCTTTTCATGTGGATTATAAATCCTAGCTTCTGCTGGGCAACCCTTAACATGCAGGTGCCTTAAACTGGATTTCCTTCCTGTCCAAAGTTCAAAGGGAGCCTTTGGAACTCCCTTACTAGGAACCCTGTTTAATACATACAGAGTGGTTTTAAGAGCATACATCCACAATGATATAGGTAACGAGGAATTACTTAAAATACTTCTAACCATATCCATAAGAGTACAATTATGCCTTTGATTATGCCTTTTAATTACACCATTCTGCTTTGGCGTGCCTGGCATAGTGTATTGAGCACAAATGCTATGCCTTTCAAGGAGTTTAGCAAACGGTCCAAGGCATTGATCCGTTTCATCATACTTTCCATAATATTCACCACCTCTATTTGTCCTTACGATTTTCACTTTTCTATCTAGTTGCCTTTCAAGCATATTTATGTATATTTCAAGAGTATCCACTGCTTAAGATTTTTCAAGAAACAAATAGATGTATCCATAATGTGAGAAATCATCCTTAAAGGTGATAAAATAATTTTCTCCACCAAAAGATGGCACATCAAAAGGTCCACAAACGTCTGTATAAATAATTTCAAGAAGTTTTGTACTTCTTGTGGCTCCTTTCTTTATGTGTTAGGTTTGTCTACCTTTAATACAATCCACACACACTAAAATTAGTAAATTCTAGATTCCGAAGAATTCCATCTTTTACTAATCTTTTTAACCTTTCACTTGATATATGACAGTCTTTTATGCCACAAGAAAGATGAATTTTCATTAACTGAGAGCTACGCTTAGTTCCAACATTTTGATGCAAGGTTAAAAGGGCTTTAGAAAATAAATCATCAAGCTTTAATTTGTATAAACCATTAACAAGAATACCAGAACCAACAATTTGGGATTTCTTGAACAAATTGAAACATCCATTACCAAATTTAAAGGAAACCGTCAATATCAAGTTTGGACAGAGAAATTAAATTACGGGAAATTAAATGAACATAAAGACTTTGAAGCAAATCTAACTGAAACCAGTATTACTTATCAAAGAAAAAAAAAAAATTCTAACTGAACCCAGTATCTAAAATTAAATGAAATGTTCCAATGGCTTCAACTAAAATTTTCTCCCTAATTCCCTGTGAACAAGAAATCATTATTTGGATTTATGGTTTGGGTTGTAAGGAATCCCTGCATCATATTAAAAATATGAACATTAGAGCTTGAATCAACCCACCAAGTATTAGAAGGAACTTCAATTAAGTTTGATTTGCAACACACTAAAGCCCAAGGTTTGCCCTTCTTTTCGAACCATTCCTTACATTTCTTGCAATCTTTTTGAAAGTGTACAGACTTGTTATAGAAATGACACTTACCATTTTTGCGTTCCCGCTTTTGACCAGGTTGATCAGAATCTCTTATTTTGGGTGGTGCTCGCTTAGTACCCTTTCTAGGCTTTTTCCCAAATTTCTTTCTAGCTTCTTGAGTCATGAGATGAACAAAATGATTACCTTGCTGCTTAAGCCTTCCCTCCTTCATTCACATTCCACTTGTCCTTAATAGTGTTATAGTGAATTTGAAATGGCCTATACTAAGTAGGTAAGGAATTGAGAATAAATTGAACGAGGAAAGTCTCATCCACTCTCATCCCTAAGGTTCTCAATTTTGTAGGAAGATTAGTCATCTCAAGAACATGATTATACTTGGTACGAGTACCATTAAAATGCATAGTAGTGAGATCAACCATTAGTTTTCCTACTAGATATTTATCTACAATATGGAAATATTCTTTAATTTAAATATTCCTTAGCACTATCAATTTGGGGAACAATCATTCACATAAACATAATGCTTAATATGTTCAATCTCTCCCAAGCATTCTGGAGAATCTTTCTTCTTCACTGCTTTTATCAATAATTGCAGTATGTTTCTCAATTTGAAATGCTAAATCAAAATCCAACACACCTAAGTTGAATTGAACTTAGTCACTCAATAATGAGAAGTTAGTCTTACTGAGAATTGAAACAGATGTAGCATGCGAATCAAGTGAAATAGGAAGAGATACAGCAATAGCATAATCATAATAAGATAAATGCTCACAACATTAATGCTTTGAGTTAACAATATATATATATTTAACTTAAAATATAAAACACTGTATAAATATGGTACCCCTTTGGGTAGTAACCATAAAATACTAATAATGACGCTTAACTTTATTTATATGTATAACTTCATTAGATGATGCATTATTTAATTAAATAGATAAGTTACCTTAGGATATCCGATAACTACCAAATTAAAAAATACATACAATCCCATAATATTCATTTAATCACTTGAAAATCGATTCTCTTTGGAAATTTATTTCTCATGATTAAATAAACTCAATCTTCACGAACATAACAACAAATCATAAGCATCAATAATTCATGAAATATTGCAATTATGTATACTACAAAAATTAATATTCATCAATTATTATGGTTGGGCCACTTTGCTAGCTCTCGACCTTTACATAATATGAATATTAAATTAGTTAGTGACTAATTCATAATTAAGTAACCCATTTTAACATTATACACACATACTCGTACTGCTGATCGGGTTCAATCAATCGAAACTATAACATGAATCAATTGAACAGAGTCCAGGAAGCTCAATCGAAGAGAGCCTCTGTATCAAGGAATGAAGCAAAGATGGACCAACGGATTAGGTGAACACATTGGCAAACTGATTAGAGGACTGAACAAAGCATGGCTTGATAATTCCCGAACGAACCTTCTCTCCGATAAAATGAATGTCCACCTCTGTATGTTTAGTCCTCTCATGAAGAACAGAATTTGAAACGAGCATGATGGCCGACTTATTATCACAAAACAAGTCTGAGGACTGTTTTTCACTTAGCCCTAGCTCCTCCAAGAAAGATCGAAGCCAGAGAATCTCCTTTACTATGAATAATGGTGGTATGCTTAAATGAGTATAATCACCCCCTTCACAGTTATGGTATTTATATACTAAAAGACCATATATTAAATGTTACAAGAAATGAAACCAAATAAAATCACTATAGATTCTATGCCTAAAAATTTGTGTAAATAAATTCAAATCCCATGATTTTAGGCTTGACTAATATGGTAAGTTAAAATCCCATTATTCTAGCTAACATATCTCCGTTAACAGATTGTCTTTATGATGATTTCAACATACTCCTGACATGTTATATTTTTCACTTTTTAATTTTTTTTGTACTTTATAGAAAAGCTTTTTGCTTGGTATCTGAAATTTTCAGCAGAAGCTGACTCCGAGTTCCACTATATATTTGCTTCATATTTATTTCTCTCTATGTACACTTTTGCTCTTAAACTATTCTTTCAATTCCAGGTTGTAATAGTTTATAGTTGCAGGGAGAGACGATGGTTTTGGTAGCCTGTGGATGGCGGCATACAATATCTGTTTCTTCATCTGGTGGTTTATACACGTATGGGTGGAGCAAGTATGGGCAACTGGGACACGGAGATTTTGTAGACCACCTCATCCCTCATAAGCTGGAATCCTTGCATGAAAGTTTTATTTCTCAGGTAAACTCATTGCCCTACAACAACACTGATCTTAATTAGTATTATTACATTAAGTTCTATATTATAGTCATGGAAAACAAGTGAAAGAATAAGAGAATGTAATTTACAGCATACTGGGGTTGCAGTGGGTACTTAAGAAATCTCAGTGTGAGTTGTGCAGTGGAAAAGGTTGTGGAAAGTTGAGTTTTAAAAAGAGTTTTCAGAGGGATTAATCAAGTGTTTCTTTATCCAATTCTACTCTACTAAATTACCGGTTAATTGGTCAATCACAAACAAATTAAAAGCAAGTAAAGTGTAGAATCACATCGGATCGGATTTTAGTGAGGAAACTAATTAGAAAACGTCAAGGTTTTGTGCGTTATCCCAAGCGTAAAACCGATCCACTATGTATGAAGCAAAGTACACCGAACTTTGATTCAGACTCAAACCCCTTCACTCTACCAAGACTCAATCCGCTGAACGCCCCTGGCTTCGCGACTTCCCGTCCCAACAGCTCTCAACTTCAGACTTATGCCTCGAACCTTGTAGAAGGATTGCTGGTAGATCAATAACACGCCACAAGCGCCTTGATCCCTTCAAAGTATGATCGGAAATTTTTCTTTTTCAAATATGAATTGTTGTAGAAGAAATAAAATCTGCTTTCTCTGATTATTGTAGACACAATCTTCAATAGACTTGGACACAATCAGGATCTGAGCAACACCCTAATTCACTCGTGTGTATATAGTGTGTATGTTTTTTAAAATCTCACAAAAAGGCTCTTAATGAAAATCAAAATTTTAATGCAAAAAGCCACACAACTTTAAGTGAGAAAATATGTTTTTATAGACTTTTGAAACCCTAATTGTGCTTGGAAAATAAGGAAATTTCGTGCATAAGCTTTTAGGAGAAAGTCTATACAAAATAGGAAGTAAAAACAGAGTAGGAAACAAAGTTACCAAAAACTATTGTAGAACTTGAACCAGTTCAGCTACCCATGAACCAGCATGTGATATTTTAAAAACAAAACTTTAACACTTGAACCGGTTCAGTTGCTCTTGAACCGGTTTAAGTTGGCCAGACTTGAACTGAAGGCTTTATGCTTAAAAAAATTTGGCAACGCTAATTATTTAAAAACATGCTAGTATCCTTACCTTCTAACTAGGCATCCGAAAGTGTTGTTCTTACCCTTTTTGAAGTCGTCAAGCTATTGATCACGAACAACTCTTCAATTCGCTTTCGATCTCGAACTTGAAATTGGAACTTAAAATTACAACTCGTTCGGACTTGTCTTGACAACGAAATTTGCCAATTACAAATTTTATATCACACAATCTACCCCTTAGTCAATTTTGAGACAAAACCCTAAAATCAAATTTATAACCTACCCAAGCAGAAAAGAAAGATTACAACTTGTCAAAGAATTAAGTAGCATAATGTTTCTCTTGAATATCTTTCAACTGCTTTTGATCATCTCAATGAACTCTTCCAACCTGTTTTCTGCACAAAGATTAAGCAAAAATACCAATCAAAGCTTAATCCAGATAAAACAACGTTAGTGATTGAACTCCCCCTGAATGTGAAAGTCACATTATTTTTTGCCCCTTTTTGGAACAAATTGAAAAGGGTAGAAGATAAAGCATAAAGAAAAACACGGAGCAGATTACACAGGAACTTATCAAGTCATTTATGGCAAAAAGAATTTCAAGCACATAAGCGGAAAGATCATATAAATCATGATGCGTATGACTATGTATGAACATGTAAGCACACATCATGAATCAAAATATCCAAAACTGAATACAAAAAAAAATTTGTTGTCAGTCTCCTAAACAAAACAAATGATCTCCAAATCAATCATCCCCATCAAACGGAACTTTGGATGTGACAATCTCATCACCACCATCATCTCTATCATTACCCTTCGAACTGCCATCATCAAAGTCATTCTCATCATCATCAACAGCTCTTGTGGAAGTCTCTGGGGGTGCGGGTCTACAAACATCCTCAGTATAACGCTCTCTAAGTACCTGTAACGACACACTCCACCACATGGTATGATATTGTCCGCTTTGGGCTTGAGCCCACACAGTTTTGCTTTTGGGCTTTACCCTAAAAGGTCTCATACCAATTGGAGTGATATACCTACATATAAACCCTTCACCTTTCCCTTACTGGATTGTGCACCCGTAGCTCGCCAGTGTTGTAGCCTGCCAGTGTGTCGCACCCGCCCACGGCACACCCGCCCACAGGGTCATCACAATCCACCCACCTTAGAGGCCCGACCTCCCCGTCGGCACACTTCCGGCTGGGTCAAGCTCTGATATTGTCCGCTTTGGGCTTGAGCCCGCATGGTTTTGCTTTTGAGTTTTACCCCAAAAGGCTTCATACCAATTGGAGATAACACAACCACATATAAGCACATCACCTTTCCCTTACCCAGGCAATGTGGGATTGTGCACTCGTAGCTCACCAGTGTGGTAGCTTGCCAGTGTCTCGCACCTGCCTACGGCACACTAGCCTATAGGGTCATCACAATCCATTCCTTGGAGGCCCGACATCCCCATCGGCACACTTCCGGCTGGTCAGGCTCTGATACCATTTGTAACGACCCACTCCACCACATGGTATGATATTGTTCGCTTTGAGCTCGAGCCCGCACGATTTTGCTTCTGGACTTTAACTAAAAAGGCCTCATACCAATTGGAGTGATACACTTACATATAAACACTTCACCTTTCCCTTACCTAGGCGATGTGGGATTGTGCACTCGTAATTCGCCAGTGTGGTAGCCTACTAGTGTCCCACACTCACCCACTGCACACCCGCCCACAGGGTCATCATAATCCACCCCCGTTGGAGGCTCGACGTCCCCGTCGGCACACTTCCGACTGGGTCAAGCTCTGATATCATGTTGTCAAGCCCCGAATTCCCAAAACCCGGTCCATAATAAAAGAATAAAGATATCAAAAAAATAATAAAATAAATGAGTATAATAATGGTGATAGAGATCATTTGTTATTTACTCATTTATTTTATTATTTTTTTGATATCTTTATTCTTTTATTATGGACCGGGTTTGGGGAAATCGGGGTGTGACAGTACCTTGATCTCAGCTTGTAGCTGATGCAGTCAATGATTTTATCAACTTTGTGATTTTTTGAAACTTTCCGTATTATGCTTTTTGGAAACTTTCCATGTTCTGATTTTTGGAAACTTGCTGATTTTAAGTAATTTCAGATTTTTGTTAATTTTCGTTTATTGTAATAAAGCCAATTATAGTAGGATTACTAGAAGACTCTATATAAAGGGTGGCTAGGGTATTGGAGAAGGGGTGATTAATATTATTTTTTAATAGATTAGCAGCAACGATTGTTAGCTCGTTTGTTTTCCTCCTTGTTCTAGCATTCTTTTCCTTCTTCGTTTATTTCTTTCTTACTTTAGACGACAATTGTTTGTCCTCTCTTGGTAAGGCGGCACCAGTTTGGTAGCATTGCATAGGTTCGGCTTTCCGACTGCTTAATTATGCTTCCATGACAATAAAAGAGAAGAGAATGTCGTAGGATGCAATGTCTGAACAAGCCCTTACCCCAGTGAGTCAAAAACGAAGTTGAGAATCTGGAGAGACAAGTTGAGATGTTGAACCAGCAATTGGCTCAACATGTTATCAACCCGCCAGTTGATGGCAACTTTCCGATGAAGGATGACCTGTCCAACATCAAAACTTATGCGAAACATCCGTTTTATATTTCGCGTTGCCATAGATCACCCAACGATCGGATCGATAATCGTTAGGGAGGCGAATATCAAAATTGTGATTCCTGAATTTCACGGAAGTCTTAAGGCAGAGGAGTTTATTGATTGGCTAAATGCCACTGAAAGAATTTTTGAATACCATGAGATACCAGATTACAAGAAGGTCAAGCTCGTAGCTATTCGTTTAAAGAGAAGAAGTTTTGGGTTTTGGCGTACTCGAACCGAGAGCCCGGAGCTATATTTATACACAAGAATAGGGTATAAAGAAAGGAAACCAAATCAAAGAAAAACAGGAAATATGCAAAATCTACGTGATCCCATGATAATTGGGATCTTACATAAAACACTTAATAAAATGCTAAAAACGGCTAATGAAAATAAAAATAATAATAATACAGATATTTAAACACTCCCCCTCATGCTGGAGTGAAGATATCAATCAAGTCCAACTTGGTAATCGAGGAATGAAGCAAAGATGGACCAACGGATTTGGAGAACACAGCTACCGACTGATTAGATGACCAAACAAAGCACGGCTTGATAATCCCCGGACGAACCTTCTCTCTGATAAAATGTAATGTCCACCTCTATATGTTTAGTCCGCTCATGAAGAACAGAATCTAAAGCAAGCATGATGGCTGACTTATTATCACAAAATAAGGTTAGGGACTGTTTTTTACTTAGCCCTAGTTCCTCCAAGAAAGATCAAAGCTATAGAATCTCACAGGTACCCTGGGCGATGGCACGATACTCAGCTTCTGCTAAAATCTCGAAACTACAGGTTGCTTCTTAATGTTCCAGGATATAAGATGTTCTCCATAAAAATTACAAAAGCTAGATGTGGAACGTCTGTCTTGGACCTAGCATAGTACAAGATAACCCAACCTGCCTGCTAGAAGAATAGAATAATCCAAGTCCAGGATAGGACTTAAGATATCGAAGAATATGATATATCGCATCCATATGAGCTGTACGAATAGCATGCATAAACTGACTCGCAACAGTAACAACAAAAGCCAAATCAGGACGGGTGTTTGTAAGATAAATCAGTCTTCCTATCGAGCGCTGATACTGCGAGGGATCAGAAAGGAGATCTCCAAACTTAACCGAGATCTTCATATTAGGATCCATAGGAGTGGAAGCAGGTTTACACCCAAGCATACCCGTGTCTCGAAGAAGATCCAAGACATACTTCCTTTGCGATAAAGAGATACATTGCTTAGATCTGGCAACCTTAATTCCCAAGAAATATTTGAGCTGCCTAAGGTCTTTCACATCAAAAGCTTTAGCCAATTGAAGCTTTACTTGAACATTCCCAGGGATATCATTGTCAGTAATGATGATATCATCAACATAGACAAGAAGAATGATACATCGACCAGTGGAGGAACGGTGGATAAAACATGTATGGTCAGAATGGCGTCTAACAAACTCCATGGATAGAATTACATCACTGAAGCGGCTGAACCAAGCTTTGGGAGATTGTTTTAAACCCATACAAAGAATTCCGCAATCGACAGACCTTTCTAGCATAGTCCCCCTAAGCCCGAAAACTGGGTGGAGGATCTATATAAATAGTCTCAAGAAGATCACCGTTAAGGAAAGCATTCTTCACATCAAGTTGATGAAGAGGCCAATTGTGAGAGGCAGCTAGGGAGACAAGCAAGTAAATGAACTGAGGTCAATTTAGCCACTGGAGCGAAGGTATCATTAAAGTCTTCTACTAGGAATCTGAGTAAACCCTTTGGCCACCAAACGAGCCTTACACCGCTCTATAGAGCCATCGGTCAGATATTTAACACTGAATACCCTTTTGCAACCAACAGTCTTTTTACTAGGAGGGAGAGATACAAGCTCCCATGTTACTGAAGGGAATCCATTTCTACCATCATAGCAGACATCCAATCGGGATTTCGGAGAGCCTCAGAGACATTTTTGGGAATGGAAATAGAATCAAGTTTGCCTAGAAAGGCTCGATAAAACCATGAAAGACCATCGTAAGAGATATACTGCGAAATAGGATTATCTGTACTACAAGCGAATCCAAATCGAGTAGGGGGTTTGCGGTCCCGAGTGGGATACCAAGACTCAGGAAGAGCGATCAGGGAAATGTAAAGGAGGGAGAGGAGATGGACTTGAACCTGTATCTGAGGAGGATGAAGGCAGTGGTGGCGAAGCACGAGGGCGGCGATAATAGACCTGCAAAGGGGGTAAGGAAACCATAAGAGAAGACTCTTCTTGAAAAATAGGAAGAGGACGAGCAAGAGGAGAAACCTCTTGATCGGGAGTAGAAGTTTCCTGCAAGATAGTGTTAGAACCATAAAAAGGGGTATACTCATGAAAGGTGACATCAAGAGAGTGATACATGTGTTTCTCTATAGGATTATAACATCGGTAGCCTTTTGACATTGAAGAGTATCCTAAAAAGATACATTTAATGGCCTTGTCATCAAGTTTAGTACAAGAAGGGCTACGATTCTGAACAAAACATGTACATCCAAACACCCGAGACATGATGGAAAAAAGAATAGTATCAGGCTGATGCACTTGTAAGGGGTTTACCATTTAATACTCTATTAGGGGTATGATTAATGAGAAAAGTAGCTGTAAGAACCGCCATGTGCCAGTATGACTTTGGCACATTCATACCACTTAAAAGACATTGAACAACTGACATTAGTTGGTGGTTTTACGCTTGCCACACCATTCTGTTCAGGGGTATATGGATAAGTAAGTTGATGAAGAATACCCCGTTGGTTAAGTTGAGACTGAATTTCTTGGAAACGTATTCACGACCATTGTCAGACCTAATATTCCTAACAACAGTTTTATATTGAGTTTTGATCATTTGGAGGAATTGAGTGAACAAGGGAAAAACTTCAGATTTCTTTTTAAGTAAATATACCCATATGCAGCGGGAATAATCATCAATGAATGTGACTTAATAACGATGCCTCGAAAAAGCAGTAACAGGAGAAGGACTAGACACATCAGAATGTATGAGATCAAACATAGTAGGTGCGCGATGCATATGAGAGATATAAGTAGTTCTAGTATGTTTAGAAAGCTCACAAATCTCACATCGAAACTTATTATCTTTACAAGCCGTTGGTAATGAAGGGAAAAACAGACATAAATACTGAAAGTTTACATGCCCATGGCGAGCATGCCAAAATTTAAATTTTGAAAAGAAAAATCATAAGATCTAGAAACTGGAAGAACAGAGGCTTGAAGCAAGTGGAGGAGGTGTCGGTGGAGGATCCCTAAAGTAGTAGACGCCATCGTGTTCATATCCTCTGCCAAAAATTCTCTTCAAAAAACACAGTTGTGAGGAAAGAAAATCACTGTATAGTTTAGTGATTTGGCAAGTTTGCTAACAGATAGAAGATTAAATGCAAAGTTAGGAACATGAAGAACAGATGGCAAAATAATATCAGGGGATAGATGAACATCTCCTTTACTACGAATAATGGTGGTTGACTTATCGACTAGACTAACAGCTTGATTAACAGGGGTAACGGGAGTAGAAAATTATGACAACTCACTAGTCATGTGATCATTGCTCTGAAATCCAGTACCGAAGTAGGTTTTCCCGCTTTAACATGAAAAGCAGAAGGAGTACATGTAGCTATAGTAGCCGTGGGAATAGAAGAACCAGCCGTGGTAGATAAAGCTCCAAACTGCTCCTCATAACCAATTTGGGACTGTAACTGATTGAAGTCCTGAAAAGGTGGTCTTGGAGGAGTTGAACAGGAGGGACAACAATCTGTGAAGTAGTATACCCACCAATAGTATCAACTATTGTGGCAGTGCGGCCACGGCCAGAAGGACGATTGCGAGAAAATTTCTGCTTCAACAATCCTTTACATGACCTGCGGCTCCACAATGTTGACAAATAACCTTTCCCTCTGAAAGTCTAGAATTTGCAGCAAGAGCCATCTAATTAACTGGAGTCTCTGGTAAAGCTACTGGCTGAGAGATTTGACGTCTATGCTCCTCATGGTCAACAGTAGCTAAGGCATCGTATAAATCTGGCATAGGAGAGGTGTTTATGATCTGAGTTCTAAGAGCATCATACTCAGATCGTAAACCCATAAAAAACTGGTAGGTATGTTGGCGGTCAAGTTTGTTGACCAAAAGAGTTGCAACTTCTTCAGAGAAATCGGAGAGAGGTTCATATTGTGCTAATTCTTCTGACCTAGACTGGAGGTACCCAAAATACTCTGATACTGACAGCTTGAGTGTTTCCTGAGATACATGAGCAATCTCTTGATAGAGTTCAAAGATACTAGCGTCATTGTGGGAATGGGCATACATCTTGTTAAGGGCTTACCACAGATGAAAAACGGAAGTGTGAAACGTGAACATATTATAGATATGAGTTGAAGAACCAACCCAGAATGGTGCACCTGTCCATGTCCCATGCAATATATTTTGTATCCGTCTCTCCCAGTTCCTTGACTAGACCCAAAATTCAACCAGTTTTGCCTTTCCCTCCAATATAGAGTTGAAGAGAACGGGACCAACATATGAAGTTGCGCCCATTCAAGAGCACACTAGTAACCCGTTGTGCCGGAGTATGATGTGCCGAAGATAAAGTATGCTGGACCGAGGATAAAGTGTCCTTTGGTTACTAGAATCAGTCATAGTACCAAAATAAGGCTAGTCCACATGTCAAAGCAGGAGGAAAGAGAAGAAAATAAGGCCGGAAAAATTGGCGCTTTCCTCCAAATATGCTGCAGAACAAACAACTGCAGCCCACAAAGAAAAAAAAAAACACCAAAAGGACCCTTAGGTCAAAAAAAACCTAAGGGAATTCTCCTAAAAAAGGAGTAAAAAACAGAGGGTTACCTGAGGGGTCTGGGGCAAGGGCTGGGAGGATATGGAGGTGCGCCGGAGGTGAGGCAAAATAAAGAGAGGGAGAGAGAAGGTGACGGCATTGGGGAGGAAGATGGGGACGCGAAGGTTTTTGTTTTGCTCTGATACCAAAAAGAAGTTTTTGGTTTTGGCGTACTCAAACTGAGAGCCAAGAGCTATATTTATATACAAGAATAGGGTGCAAAGAAAGGAAACCAAATCAAAGAAAAACATGAAATATGCGGAAATCTAGGTGATCCCATGATTACGGGGATCTTATCTACGTGATCCCATGATAATAGGGATCTTACATAAAACACTTAATAAAAGGCTGAAAATAGAGTAATAGGCCAGTGGCCTAGCGGTACCAAGCCCCTTCTTCTCAAAGAGAGGTCAGGGATTCGAGCCTCCGTGGAGGCATGTGTGTGTGAGTACCCAACTAGGAAAAAAAAAAAAAAAAAGGCTGAAAACAGCTAATAAAAATAAAAACTCTTATTTGGCTGATCTCACCGTTTCCTAGATTTGGCTATCACTCAGTGGAACCGGTTCCAAAACTCTTAAACCGGTTCGAACGTTCCATTAGCCAAAATATTAAAATCATTAGTTTCCCAAAAAACTTCACGTTATCAACACGTGATCAGACTCCACAGAAAAACACAACACAATACTCACACATGACTTCTGCCACTCACACTCTAGACAATGCAATGTGAGTTAAAATCAAGGAACTGTGCTAATACATGCTTCCAAAATGGGCAGCCAGCAAGAATGACTTTCATATAGACATTTTGACAAACGCATAGCATGCTAGCACATAACTAAGACAATTGTACATGTTGAATCCAATTATAACATCAAGATAGAACAATTCATCCATTTACATAATTTCCAGCACTTAAATATAACTTTCAGCACTTTAAATATAATTGCCAGCACCTATACATAACCTAAATGGGATTTTCCACAATTAATCTAAATTTTCAGCAATAAATCTTAATTTCCAGAATTTCCAGCAACTAATATATATAATTTCGAGCATGGATTTATAAGTTTAAGCACTTAAACATCAACATGTATACATTTATATATGTCTACACTAGAATTTACAACATAAAAGTATACTAGTATACATATTAACTTATGAATCATGCTAGAACTCAAGTAGGAAAGCTAATACACCAACTACATCACAATTAACATGAATTACAAGCATGATAATAACCCCATCAGCATTGTGTGCTATAAATATGTCTACACTAGCATGCTAGATAAGGAGAAAACACACAATCACTTACAGAAACCAAGGAAACCTTATTAGTTAGACACCCCCTACCCCACTTAAGAGGAAAAAACCACAATTCAGCCCAACAAGAAGATGATCCAAATTGAAAATAAAAACCATAGGATTGTAGCTCTTGATGTGGTCTCCAATATTTCCTTATATGACTTTGTCTAAATCTCAAAGGAAGCTAATGATACATGGCCATGAAATTCCAGATTTAGAAAAGGAAAGTATATAGAGATGAAGGTGTCTGCTGTCTGCCGGAGGATGAGGCTGAAAATGCCTTATTTCTTCCTCTCTTCACTTATATACTAGATATACACAATTTCCCTAAAAGTCAAACAAGGGCCCCACCAAATTCCCTCAAATTACAAGCATGCCATGTAGGATAAGCATCTATAAACATATGCATATAATGTCGTACAACGGATCCACCATGCTATACATGTCTTCACATAAAATAAAATAAATGGTGTCGGGAATAATTCCCACACACACAATCCAACCTGGCCCCACCACGAACCCAAAGTGTAGGGAAATTATCTTAAACGCATTTCTAAGAGTCTGTGACTCTAAGAAAAGCCTAAAATAATCCCAAAAATCCCATTACACACATCCCCATCCCATTAAAATATGTAATGCACATGAATGAAACATGCGAGAAAAGGAAAAATAAAAACATGATCATTACACCAACATTATATAAGTAATAACAAATAAGCCCCTGATAGCAGTTACATGATGTTTTTCAAAGTCTCAATTGTTATGTGCAGCCTCTGTGACAATGGTTTATATTAGGAATGCATTGCTTTAGATATGAGCATATACTTCTTTAATAATTTATAGGTTCACGAGCATTTAACACCTTTGCAGTATGCCTATAGGCTTTGAAAACCCCCTAATGTTTATTTTAGGGGTGAACATAGACCTCCCCTCATTCATCCGTTAATGGAGTGATAAAAATACTAAAATGTCCTTCCTACAATTAAAATAAAAAATAGTAAAAAATTCAGTTAATGTAAAATGACTATTATGGCATTTATTAAACGACCCCGTTAGGAGAGGATGAGATTTATATAAAAAGGGTAAGGGCATTTTCGGAATCAAATAAGGGCATTTTCGGTATTTAATACAATTAACTAGTCATGTGCGAGAAACTTGGTTTGTTAACGGTACATTTCTAACCGTTGACTGTCGAAAAACCCTAGTTTACAATATTTTTAAATTTTTACGGCAGTTATATACCCAAAGTAAAAAAGGGGTGTTATTTGCTCAAAAAGTAAACCTTCTGGGTGTTTTAGATACTTTGCTCTAATTTATATTAATTGTTGTTGTGTCCAATGATTTTCTACTTCCTTGGCTTCTAGATATCAGGTGGCTGGAGACACACCATGGCACTGACATCTGATGGAAAACTATATGGTTGGGGATGGAACAAGGTCGATGATTTTAGTTTCTCTCTCTTTGCATCATTTTGTCTTTGCTGGTTTATTTGATTCTTTTATTTATTTGTTTTTTTAAAATATTTTTTTCAAAGGGCATATAGAATTAAATGATTTTTAGTGTTGATATTTGTTAAGGATTATTATTTTTAGTTGCTGGAGTATTAAGAAAATTTTCAGCAATAGCACATAAAGTATATTTTATATCATTGAAAACTCAAAGGATCAACTTGTCATTTCTTTTTCTTATTGGTGAATTTATTCATCTTAAAACTATAGCTGAGATTGATAAATTAGATATATAAGGTATACAGATAGCTAAACGCTATCTTAGCAGTAAAATTGTAAAATTGAGCTTCATCAGATTAAAAAATTAGTGGAGAAATAACAAATTTTAATATCTTTACATGTTTTGAAGAAAGACTTGAATTCAATTACTCCGCTCAACAATAGTATTTCTTTGCGATTCTGGTAGGAGGGTCTTAACTTCATTTTAACTAGATGTTCCTCTTATTTTAACTTGTGTTACATGGACTCTCCTAATCTCTTTAACATTCCCATGTTAAGACGACCTGACATTGGTATGGGTATGAGATATGTGTCCAACACAAGTTCCCAAATAGGGCACCTAGATCCTCTAATTTTGATGATGAAAGAAGAAGAAAAGTTCAAATTATTAGCAAGCAAGGGTTTCTACTTCTCAGATTGATGGAAATATTTTTCTTTCCGCCATATTCCATTTAATTTCAATTTATTTTTGTATATTTTTGTAAAGAATAATGGCATCATAACTTACACTATTATGTACCATATTATGGTTTTAAATGTGCAAGACATGTCCATGTATTTGTATCCTCTGTTACATGGACTCTTCAAAAGTAGTGAAGTACCCGTGTTGGACACATATCCCTCAGACATGGGTATGGGATATGTGTCCGACACTTTTGGTTGGACATGCACTTAAAAAGAATATCCAATCATTCAATTACATTATATTATTACTTTAAAATGAGTTAAATGTCTATATTGAACATTATATTAGATAAAAACAATACTTTACTCTAGAAAATAAAATAAAATAATTAATAAAATGAATATTTAGCCGTGTCCGTGTGTCCTTCCATTTGGAGATTTGACACATCCGACGCATGGATACATACCTGTGTCCGACACCTGTACCCGAGTTTATGTAATATAGTCTATATCTAAGTTTTGGACATATTTCAACTCGAGTCCACTTATCCAAAGGTTTGGAATTCAAGGAGTTTCGATACTTGGACGCATACCCACACCCAGTACATATATACAAGTCCATGTAATATATAGATCCTAAAAAATTTCATCTGTATAGAGTATTTCAGTCTTTGTGACCTTTGTTGGATGATCAACTTCAAGAAGTACCTATAGTCTATTTTCTGTCATTTCCTCTTCAATTGGCACTACCAATAGTTTCTTACAGTTCTATTCATTCCTGACTCATTCTTTTTTGTCTGCCAAATAGCCATCTAAACATCTACAATTTAGCCTTTCTTGTTGTTAAAAATGTTTTTTATTGCTCAACAATTTATACCAAACACTATAGCTGTGTTCTAATATTACCCTACCAATTTCATTAATAAATGTTCATCAACTATGCAATTTGTTCTACCTTAATTCTAGCAACCTCCCTTCTAATCTTTTTTCTCAATGAAATGTGAACCTACATATATAATGAAATTCTTAAGACAATCTTCATTTCTCCCCATCTGTATTGATAATCTTGTTAGATTGTTATTCAACTACGGTGCAACTAATGTTAAACAAAATTGATTTGATACCTTATCTCCAAACTTCTATTTTAGAAGAATTTACCCCAGATTTGCATCAATAGTTACTATCATCAGTAAATAAAAACTCTATAAGATAAATGCTCTAATTTGGTATTGTTGTAAAAGAAGAAGTTTTGGGTTGTGGCTTACTCAAACCAAGAGCCAAGATCTATAGTTATATACAAGAATAGGGTACGAAGAAAGGAAACCAAATCAAAGAAAGACAGAAAATATGCCAAAATCTACATGATCCCATGATTATGGGGATCTTATCTATAGGATCCCATGATTACGGGGATCTTATCTACGGGTTCCCATGATTATAGGGGTCTTACATAAAACACTTAATAAAAGACTAAAAACAGCTAATAACAATAAAAATAATAATAATAAAGATATTTCAACACTCCCCCTCAAGCTGGAGTGAAGGTATCAATCAAGCCCAGCTTGGTAATCAAGGAATGAAGCAAAGTTGGACCACAGATTTGGTGAGCACATCGGCTGACTACTTAGAGGAACGAACAAAGCACGGCTTGATAATTCCCGAACGAACCTTCTCTCTGATAAATGGATGTCCACTTCTATATGTTTAGTCCTCTTATGAAGAGCAAAATTTGAAGCAAGCATGATGGTTGACTTATTATCACAAAACAAATCTGAGGACTGTTTTTCTCCTAGTCCTAGCTCCTCCAAGAAATATCGAAGCCAGAGAATCTCACAAATACCCTGAGCCTTGGCACAATACTTAGTCTCTGCTGAAGATCTCGAAACTACAAGTTATTTCTTACTTTTTCAGGATATAAGATGGTCTTCATAAAAAGTACAGAAGCCAGATGTGGAACGTTTGTCAGTCTTGGACCCAGTATAGTCTGCATCACTAAAACAAGATAGCCTAACCTGCTTGCTAGAAGAATATAACAATCCAAGTCCAGGACAGGACTTACTATATCGAAGAAAATGATATATCGCATCCATATGAGCTGTACGAGGAGCATGCATAAATTGGCTTAAAACACTAACTGCAAAAGCCAAATCAGGATGGGTGGTGGTAAGACAAATCAATCTTCATACCAAGAGATGATACTGCGAGGGATCAGAAAGGAGATCTCTGGACTCAACCGAGATCTTCAGATTAGGATCTATAGGATTGGAAGCAGGTTTACACCCAAGCGTACTCGTGTCTTGAAGAAGATCCAAGACATACTTCCTTTGCGATAAAGAGATACCCTGCTTAGATTTAGCAACCTCAATTCCCAAGAAATATCTCAGCTGCCCAAGGTTTTTCACGTCAAAAGCTTTAACCAATTGAAGCTTTACTTGAGCAGTCCTATGGATGTCATTGCCAGTAATGATGATATCATCAACATAGACAACCAGAATGATACATCGACCATTGGAGGAAAGGTGGATAAAACATGTATGGTCAGAATGGCATCTAACAAACTCCATGGATAGAATTATATCACTGAAGCGGCTGAACCATGCTCTAGGAGATTGTTTTAATCCATACAAAGACTTCTGCAATCGACAGACCTTTCAAGCATACTCCCCCTCAGCCCGAAAACCGGGTGGAGGATCCATATAAATATTCTCAAGTAAATCACCGTTAAGGAAAGCATTCTTAGCATTAAGCTGATGAAGAGGCCAATTGTGAGAGGCAGTCAGGGAGACAAGCAACGAACTGAGGTCAATTTAGCCACTGGAGAGAAGGTATCATTAAAGTCTTTACCAGGAATCTAAGCAAACCTTTTGGCCACCAAACAGGCTTTATACCGATCAATAGAGCCATCAGCCAAATATTTAACACTGAATACCCATTTGCAACTATGATATTGTGGCCCGAATTGGTGCTGGGTCGCGTTGCGAACCACTTATAACCCGACGACCCGTTGGATGAGGTTTGTGTGGGCCAATTTTTGATCCCTTTTTTGCTCATGGGATGTGGACCCTAATTAGTCTTTTGTAGCCCTATATATAAGGGTGCTTAGGGTTTGGAGTGTGGTAAGAGAGACTATAAAATTCGTACAGAAATAGAGCGAAGGGCTGAAAACTTATAATCTCCGATTTGACACATAGTGAAAACTTTTGCCGGATCACAACCGTAGACGTAGGCTGTTGCTGAACCACGCATAAATCTTTGTGTTCTTTATGTGGTGTGTTTACTTTTCTGTTGTGATTCTTGATTCAACTTAGGTTTGTGCGTTTGTCATAATAGCAACCAACACTCTTTTCACCAGGAGGGAGAGATACAAGCTCCCATGTTTCATTATGCTGCAAAGCATCCATGTCTACCTTCATAGCAAACATCCAATTGGGATTCCGGAGAGCCTCAGACAACTTTCTGGGAATGGAAATGGAATCATGTTTGCCTAGAAAGGCTTGGTAAGACCCTGAAAGACCATTATAAGTTATATACTGCGACTGCGAAATAGGATGATCAGTACTACAAGCAAATCCAAATCGAGCAAGGGGTTTGCGGTCCCAAGTGGGATACCGAGACTTAGGAATAGGAATAAGGTCAGGGCAATGTAAAGGAGAGAGAGATGTACTTGAACTTGAATCTGAGGAGGATGAAGGCAGTGGAGGCAGAGCACGAGGGTGGCGTGAATAGACCTGCAAGGGGGGTGAGGAAACCACAAGAGAAGACTCTTCTTGACAAATAGGAAGAGGATGGGCAATAGGAGAAGCCTCTTGATCGAGAGTAGAAGTTTCTTGCAAGATAGTGTTAGAACCATAAAAAGGGGTATGCTCATGAAAGGTGACATCATGAGAGTGATATATGTGATCAAGAGAGTGATACATGTGTTTGTGTACTGGATGATAACACCGGTAACCTTTTGACATGGAAGAGTATCCTTAAAAGATACATTTAATGGCCTTGTCATCCAGTTTAGTACGAGAAGGGCTACGATTCTGAACAAAACATGTACATCCAAACACCTGAGGTATGATGGAAAAAAGAGTAATATTAGGTTGAAGCACTTGTAAGGGGGCCTTACCATTTAAAACTCTACTAGGGGTACAGTTAGTGAGAAAAGTAGGTGTAAGAACCGCCATGTGCTAGTACGACTTTGGTACATTCATACCACTTAAAAGACATCGAACAACTGACATTAGTTGGCTGTTTTTACGCTCTGCAACATCATTTTGTTCAGGGGTACATGGGCAAGTAAGTTGATGAAGAATACCCTGTTGGTTAAGTTGAGACCAAAACTCATTGGAAACATATTCACAACCATTGTCAGACCTAATATTTCTAACTACAGTTTTATATTTAGTTTTGATCATTTGGAGGAATTGAGTGAACAAGGGAAAAACTTCAGATTTCTTTTCAAGTAAATATACCCATGTGTAATGGGAATAATCATCAATGAATGTGACATAATAACAATGCCTCGAAAAAGCAGTAGCAGGAGAAGGACCCCACACATCAGAATGTATGAGATCATACATACAAGGTGCACGATGCATATGAGAAATATAACTAGTTCTAGTTTGTTTAGAAAGCTCACAAATCTCACATTGAAACTTATTATCCTTCCAAGCCGTTATTAATGAAGGGAAAAGTAGACATAAATACTGAAAGTTTACATGCCCAAGGTGAGCATGCCATAAACTTAAAGTCTGAAAAGAAAAATCGTAAGACTTGGAAACTGGAAGAGCAGAGGCTTGAAGCCTTGAAGCAAGTGGAGGAGATGTCGGTGGAGGATCCCTAAAGTAGTAGAGGCCATCGTGCTCATATCCCTAGCCAAAAATCCTCTTTGAGCACAGGTCCTTTAAAACACAGTAATGAGGAAAGAAAATCACTGCACAGTTTTGTGATTTGGCAAGTTTGCGAAATCACAAATATCACGGGATAGATGAACATCTCCTTCGCTACGAATAATGGTGGTTGACCCATCAGCTAGACTAACAGCCCGATAAACAGGGGTAACGAGAGTAGAAAATAATGATAACTCACCAGTCATGTGATCATTGGCTCTGGAATCCAGAACCCAAGTTGGTTTTCCCGCTTTCACATGATAAACAGAAGGAGTACCTGTAGCTATAGTAGTCGTTGGAGTAAAAGAGCCGACCCTGGTAGATAAGGCGCCGAACTGCTCCTGAAGATGACCAATCTGGACTGTAACTGTTTGAAGCCTTGAAAAGATGGTCTGGGAGGGGTTGAATCAGGAGGGACGACAATCAGTGGAGTAGCATACCTACCAATAGTATCGGCTACTGCGGCAGTGCGGCCACGGCTTGAAGATAAAATGTCATTTTGGCTACTAGAATCAATTATAGTACCAAAATAAGGCTGGTCCACACATCGAAGAGGGAGGAAAGAGAAAAATAAAGCCGGAAAAATCGGCGCTTTCCTCTATATCTGTTGCCGAACAAACACAGACAACCCACAAATTTAAAAAAAAAAAAACAGAAGGACCCTTAGATCATGAAAAAAACCTTAGGGAATTTTCCTAAAAAAGGAGTAAAAAACAGAGGGTTATCTGAGGGGTCTAGCGCAAGGGCTAGGAGGAGATGGAGGTGCGTCGGAGGTGAGGGAAAATGGAGAGAGGGAGAGTGAAGGTGGCGGCATTGGGGAGGCGAAGATTTTTGTTTTGCTCTGATACCAAAAAGAAAAAGTTTTGGGTTTTGGCTTACTCAAACCGAGCGCCAAGATCTATATTTATATACAAGAATAGGGTACAAAGAACGGAAACCAAATCAAAGAAAGACAGAAAATATGCCAAAATCTACGTGATCCCATGATTACGGGGATCTTATTTACGGGATCCCATGATTACGGGGATCTTATCTACGTGATCCCATGATTATAGGGATCTTCTATAAAGCACCTAATAAAAGGCTAAAAACAGCTAATAAATAATAATAATAATAAAGATTTCAACAGTTGTAAAAAATAAAATATAAATGAAGAGAGAAATAAAACAACAAGAACACAGAGATATTTAGTGGTTAAGCCACTAGGACCTACATCCAAGGCACAAAGAGCCCAAAGGGCTTCATCACTAAAGCAATATTCTCTCTTAATCTGTGAAGTACACATGGCTCACACTTACTTTTTGAGACGTGGGAAAGATAGATAAATTATGATTTTTTTTTCTATTTATTATTATAATTATTTTAGGGATCTTTTAATTTAGGATATTTCGATAATAAGTATTTTAGGGTTTTATTCAGGGTAGAGGATTTGATTATGGTTTTCCTTGATGTCTATTTATATGTGGGTTAAGAACATTGTCAAGGCACCTTTTTATGATTGATTATTGAATATTTGAGATTAGGTGATTTCTTCTCCCTCATTCTTCTTCTCTGTCTCCCAATCTCTTTCTTGTTCTCTTTGAAATTGTGACTTGGAAGCGCCCCTACCTCCTCCTGCATCAACTACTCTCAAAGATACTAAACTAACTGATACTATATTGGCAAAACAAATAGTGATAACATAAATACCAATAAAAGAGTAATAGTAACCCACATGTAAGTCTAATTCTTACTTTCTTCAAAAACCAATGAATTATTCAATATTCCAACAACTAATAGAGAATTTTATAGATTTGATTATGTTTTTTTTTTTTTTTAGGAAAAAAATATTCTCAGGGATTGAAGTAGAGAGTACACTTATAGTCCAGTAGACTTACACCTTATTTCATTGGAGCCTGATTCTCTAATGTGCATAATAAGGAGGCTTAAATCAGGACCTAGAGGATTGAATTAGAGATACTGATTGTTATGCTTGATTGGTCCTTTTCAGTTAATTTAATTCATTTTGCCTTTATCTGCTCTAGCTAAAATTTATGTTTTGTTTTTTTTTTTTTTTTTTTTTTTTCTTTTTGTCATAAAACTTGCATGTTGCTTTGGTTTAAACCTCTCTCTTTCATGTGCAGTTTGGACAGGTTGGCATTGGTGATAATGTTGATCATAGCTCTCCTGTGCAAGTTAAATTTCCCGACGACCAGGCACATTCTTGTTCCTGTAGCTTAACAAATTGGTTGACACGGTTCATTATCATATCTTTTCCTTGTCTGATTATACTCTTTTACTTGCAATGTTTTCTTTAAAAAAATGGCAGAAAGTGGTCCAGATCTCATGTGGATGGAGGCACACACTTGCTGTTAGTGAAAGAAATAATGTATTTTCTTGGGGAAGAGGTACAAACGGACAGCTCGGGAATGGGGAATCTGTTGACAGGTAATAGATTTAACAACTGGACCATTATTTGAATTCCAAGGGTTATTTATTTATTTATTTTTATTATTAATGTAATTAACACTAGATTGGGACGTACCCATAATGGCTAGATCATGAATTTGAGTGGACTAGATATATTAGGTTTATGTACCTCTGGTTATGAATAGTATTACAATAACAAACAAAATATTTTCCCAACTATTGGGGTTACGCATAATTCTGTGTCTATATATTATTGTACCAGTTGAAATTATATTTTAGGTTTTGGAGGATAGGGTTTGAGAAGAAAAGAGGAGAATAGAGAATTTAAGAAAGGGTTGTCGTATGCCATTGACATCTCTACTCCTATGTATTATATTAGTCAAAAATATAAGTTAATTGTGAGAATATTTCCACATATTCCAACGCTCCCCCTCAAGTTTGTGCATAGATATATCTTTTGCCCAACTTGCCTAAAATAGAATGGAGCCTACACTAGAATGGAAAGAATTACAACCCAAACCCGTGGTGAATACACCTACCAATTGTTCTTCTTACTTCACAAAAGGCATACAAATCACTCCATTGTTCAACTTTTCCTTGATAAGTGCATGTCAATCTCAATATGATTCATTCGATCATGTTGAAAACACTAATGGCTGCTTTATTGTCACTATTAAGTCTCTTAGGACCATCATCCCTGATACCCAAATCACTCATCAAGGTCTGAATCCACATGAGTTTACATACCCCATGAGCCACAAACTTGTATTCTGCTTCTGCACTAGACCGAGCCACTACTGATTGTTTCTTGCTCCTCCAAGTAACGAAACTTTCCTCCTATAAAGCTGCAATAACTTGTGGACTGTCTATCCTTAATTGTGTCTGCTCAATCCGCATCTGTAAAATTCTCTTACTTGAAATGTCCATGACTGGATAATAAAATCCCTTTGCTAGGAGCAGCAGGCTTCAAATATCCCATAATGCAATATACAGTCTCTAAATGAGTGTTGCAGGCGCCGTGCGTAAATTGGCTAGTAACACCCACCGTTTATGCTATGTATGGTCTAGTGTGAGATAGAAGATATATAAGTTTCCCAACCAATCTCTGATACCTCATCTTGTCCACTTTTTCTTCCTCACCATTTCAAAGACGATGATTCATCTCAATAGGAGAGTTTTCCAGTTTACAATCTAACATACCTATCTCTTCTAGAAGGTTAAGAATATATTTCCTTTGAGAGATAAAGATGTCCTTTTCTGATCCTGCAACCTCTATCCCAACAAAATGTCTTTAAATTTCCCAAGTCTTTGATCTCAAATTCCTAGGGCAAGCGAACTTTTAACTTGGACACCTCCTCAACATCATTTCCGGTCACCACAATGCCATCCACATAAACAATAAGAACAATGATCTTGCCCTTAGTTTGCTTTATGAACATGGTATGATCAACTTTATTTTACTTGTACCCAAGCTCAGATGGCCCTGTAAAATCTGTCAAACCAAGCTCTCAAATACAAGCCATGAAGTGCCTTCTTTTAATTTGCATATGTTCCTTTCAGTAGCCATAGAAGAGAAGCCTGGTGGAACCTCCATAAAGTCTTCCTCGAGATCTTCATGGAGAAATGCATTCTTCACATCTAGTTGTTAAAAGCTCCACCCTAAATTGGCTGCACATGACAAAAGCACTCGCGCGCGCCGGGCGCGGGGGGGGGGGGGGGGGGGTTTGGGGGTTATGAGCTTTTTTTCTTTCTTTGATCAATATAATGTGATAAGGATAATGACTGTTTGAAGAAGCTTACAATCACTCATAAGTACTTAGTGCATTTATAAGGAAAACCCTCTCAATAGGGAAAAATTTTGGTTCTTGGTCTCAGCCAATAAAGTCTCCACTAGTTGTATGCAAGTAGTTACGCACCTTTGTACAAGATGAAACACTAGCTTTTACAATCTCTACACACACACTAGCACCACTAAGTGCACTCTGCACTCCTCTGCTTGGACCCTGCAAGCTCTTACAACTCACCAAATACATATAAAAAGACGTATTACAAAAATACTCAAGCTATTACACAAGATAGGAGTGATACACAAGCTTAAAGTATCAACCACAACAACTGTTCTTATTCTACAACAACTAGGGTTTGAAGGGTAAATATGGAATTTCGTGTACCTTCAAACTCAGATATGAATTCCAAAATTTTATATCTCCAGTACAAACATGCTCAGATAATAATCATAATGAGTATAGCATGTATGAACAATCATAGCAATGATATAGGCTCAATTCTGCAGAACCTTCAAAAACTAGGGTTTCGCAATGTCAAATTTTGTGTTGACCTTAATTTTGTGCAAACCTTAACTTCAACAACCTTGATTCAACTATTAAATCTTGCTCAGACGATAATATTGCAACTTATAGCAAGATATAGTGAAAATAAGTTCAGATCAACAAGCTAAACCAGTAAAATAGGCTAAAACACATTACTAAGACATCAAAATCAAATTCAGCTATAAGATGGTCACAAACATGCTTTCTGCAGATTTAAAGTAGTAAGTTACACTTGCCATAACCTTGTCTTGGCACCACAGCTTGCTCATACCAAATTCAGACCTCCAAACCAGCTTCTGCACCAGCAAAATCACAACAACAGGCCTCTATTTCGTTTGCTACTCTTGTGTTCACTCTGATTGTATTTTTGAGCTCAAATCAAGCTTTGATCATTATAAACAATCTCAAAAATCTTTGTTCATATATAGCTCTTTGGTCTCACACAATGTAGCTTGCCTTAGGGTTTGTCAAGAAGGCTTAAACCCTAAACAATACTATAAAAGTATATATATAGTAGCCCTTGAATACAAATCCTATCTCAAAGAGGAAATATATCTGGAACCAATATCCAATCATTGGCCACGAAATAATATGTAATTCTCTCTGTGAATGAACCATAATACCCCTGCGACCTTTACAGAATTTGTCTTCTTGCAAGCAAGCTAATTGACAGCTTGTGTGTGTATATGTATATGAATATATATCAAGCTTAATTATTAAGCAATGAATAACAACCTGCATCTTCTCACACTATGACCACAAGACACGTGTCACAAGAATGCTCAGTCTTGGTAGTGATCTAACTCTCCCCATTTACCACGTAGAGTGTGGTAATATGTAGCAAGAGTTTGGTCTTCCTGCTTGAATCTTGAAATCTGTTGTTGGAGTTTATACAGGTTTGCAAAATTACCGACCGAGGAATATGTCTTTTCCACAGCTGCCCATAACTCTTTAGTTGTTTTCACAAACAGAAACCCTTTGCTGATCTGTGTCTGCATTGACTGCAACAACCACGTCATAACTAGTGCATTATTTGCACTCCACTCTTTGAATTTAGGATCACTTTTGAAGGGATACATGACAGTCCCTTCGATATAGTCGATCATCCTACGACCAATGATATGCATACGAGCAAATTGAGCTCGCTCCATATAGTTTGTGTCATCCAGCCTAACAGTCGTAATACAAAAGCCTGGGTGGTGATCACTACTACCTCCCAATACTGGAGTTAAACTAAGAGAAGACCTAGCTTTTTTTGTAGTCTCCTCTGAGCCAGACATTTTATCAAACAATTTCTGGGTATGCAATCCTCATAAACAAAAGTAGCAACAAAATACGTAGAGAACCACCTCTCTAACACACAAACTTCAATTAGTAAGATTACCGTCTTCTGATATGCATAAAAATGCAACCGCACAAACCCTAGAAAGCAATAAAGTAGACCATATCAAAATCGCGAACGACGAAGAAAAAGCCGTTGTTGCAGAACCCCGCGAAGACAAAAAAAAACCAATCGAGACTGCCTTGCAAACAAATCCCATCTTGAATCTCTTCAATACCCTTCACACTAACTAGGATTTACACAACTTGCCCTAGGGTTTCAACTACACACCTAGAGCTTTACAAACCATGCTCTGATACTATGTTGACTTTAAGATATAATCAAATCAAGAGTAAGTGATAAAGAAGAAGAAGAAAAAGAGTTGAAAGCAGATGAGAGAAAGAGAGAGAGATGGGGAAAAAGGGAAAGAATGAAAGAATACTTTTAACCTTACACCACATTCTATTTATAATAACAAGTTTTAGAAATTACACATAAGCCCCAACATTATACAAGTAATAACAAATAAGCCCCTGTAAACTATTCATGGTCCAACTCGAGGGGAGTATTGAAGATTTGATGGAGGAATCAGTGGAGGAAAATCTTCTAGTAATTTATGTTGTTTCCTATTATTGAAGATTTACTGTTACTAGATGAATCAATGGAGAAAAATCCTCCTTGTTTCCTAATTTATTTCTCTTTCCATTTTCATAATTTATTCTCTCATATAAAGGAGCCTCCACTATTGTATTGTGTATGAGTTGAGAGAGCATTATAAAAGTGATGTAGCCCTTTGGTCTCTTTTTGCCATGGACGTTGGCCCTAGTGGCAGAACCACGTATTTCCAACCTTGTTTTTCTCTTTCCTTCCTCTTTGACGTGTGGACCAGCCTTATTTTGGTACTATGAGTGATTCTAGTCGCCAAAAGGACACTTTATCTTCAGCATAGCATACATCAGCGCAGTGGGTTACTAGTGTGCTCTTAAATGAGCGCAACTTCGTATCTTGGTCTCGTTCTCTTCAACTCTATATTGGAGGGAAAGGGAAAACTGGTTGGCTTTTGGGTCTCGTCAAGGAACCGGAAAAGACGGATATACTAAATATATTGCATGGGACACCGATAGATGCACCATTCTGGGTTGGATCTTCAACTCAATGGAGGAGCGTATCCTATGAAGCATGGCCACGTGTCATAGGGATGCCGTACTAGTGTCGGACACCACGCATGTCCCTGCCTCGGACACGTGTCTGACACTCTTTCACTGTGTCCTATTTTTTTATTCATTTTTTCAAGTCGGACACACCAGCCAAGACACGCCGAGACACCGGAGGACACCGTAGTTCAGATTCTTCTTTAAAAGAAAGAGAGTGAAGATATTTGTGTGTGTGGATTGATTGAAGGCAACAAACTAAATGCAGCTCTAGATCTAGAGATGTAGGGGATGAGAGAGAAACTGGAAGAAAGAGGGGAAACCAACAAAGAGGTAATGAAGAACTTGATGATCATGGTTTGGTTGGTGTGGATTGATCGATCGAACGAAGACAGAATGAAAGAAAAAATCTCTTTTAATTGTTTTGAGTGAACATTTGTTTGCATATTCATTCAGATATTCTAAAATAGATTCGTAAATGAAAGACATGGGAGATCGAAAGTTAAGAGACTGAGAAGATTGCCTTTGGCTAGAGGAGAGGGAAGATGATTAGTCAAACGTGAGAAGACTGGGGAGATAAGATTGTAATCTTATCTATTTTTCAATGTGTTTGGTTACAAAGTTAAAACTATTCTAGTATTGATAAAAATTCCAGAATTGGATACAAAAATATGCTACATATTTATTACTTGAATTTTAATAAAATTTGGATTGGACTTAATTTAAATGGGTTATGTCTATTAATGTTAAATTAAAAATTAAGAGAAATTAAAATTTTATATATAATAAAAATATATATTATTATATTGCCGTATCCTTGCCGTGTCCGTGTCTTATTCCAAATTTGCCGCATTATCGTGTCTGTGTCGTATCGCACCCGTGTTCGTGTCCGTGCTTCACAGAGCGTATCTATAATATGTTCATGTTTCACACTTCTGTTTTTCATCTATGGCAAGCCCCTAACAAGATGTATGCCCACTCCCGCAATGATGCTCATATCTTTGAACTTTATCAGGAGATTGCTTGTGCATCTCAAGAGACACTCAAGCTGTCAGTATCAGAGTATTTTGGGTACCTCCTGTTTGGGTGGGAAGAATTAGCACAATATTAACCTCTTTCCGATTTCTCTAAAGAATCTGCAACTCTTTTGGTCAAGAGACTGGACCGCTAGCATACCTACCAGTTTTTGATGGGTTTACGATCTGAGTATGATGCTCTTAGAACTCAGATCATAAACACCTCTCCTATGCCTGATTTATATGTTGTTTTCGCTACTGTTGACAATTAGGAGCATAGACGTCAAATCTCTCAGCCAGTAGCTTTACTAGAGACTCCAGTTGATCAGATGGCTCTTGCTACTAATTCTAGACTTTCAGTGGGAAAGGTTATTTGTCAATATTGTGGAGCCACGGGTCATGTAAAGGATCGCTGATTTAAGCTTCCTTCCAAGCTAAAGTAGAAATTTTCTCGCAATCATCACCATGGCCGCACTGTCACAGTACCCGATACAATGGGTGGGTATACTACTCCACAGATTGTTATCCCTTCTTCTTCGACTCCTTCTAGACCATCTTTTAAGGACTTCAATTAGTTACAATCCCAAATTGGTCAGCTTCAAGAGCAGTTCGAAGCTTTATCAGCTTTATCTACCAAGGCTGGCTCTTTTACTCCCTGGCTACTATAGCTACAGGTACCTGTAACGACCCACTCCACCACATGGTATGATTTGTAACGACCCACTCTACCACATAGTATGATATTGTCCGCTTTGGGCCTGAGCCCGTACGGTTTTGCTCTTGGGTTTTACTCCGAAAGGCCTCATATCAATTGGAGTGACACACCTACATATAAGCACTTCACCTTTCCCTTACCCAAGCGATGTGGGATTGTGTACCTGTAGCTCACCAGTGTGGTAGCATGCAAGTGTTTCGCACCCGCCCACGGCACACCCGCCCACAGGGTCATCACAATCCACCCCCCTTGGAGGCCTGACGTCCCCGTCGGCACACTTCCGGCTGGGTCAGGTTCTGATACTATTTGTAACGACTCATTCCACCACATGGTATGATTTGTAAAGACCCACTCCACCACATGGTATGATATTGTCCACTTTGGATCTGAACCCGCACGGTTTTGCTCTTGGGTTTTACTCCAAAAGGCCTCATACCAATTGGAGTGACACACTTACATATAAGCACTTCATCTTTCCCTTACCCAGGTAATGTGGGATTGTGCACCCGTAGCTCGCCAGTGTGGTAGCCTACCAGTGTCTCGTACCTGCCCACGGCACACCCGCTCATAGGGTCATCGCAATCCACCTTTTGCTTTTCATGTTAAAGCTGGAAAACCTACTTGGGTTCTGGATTCCGAAGCCAATTATCACATGGCTGGTGAGTTGTCATTATTTTTTGTGGGAAAATACGATTCTTTCCTTGTATAAGGAAATCGTGTACAGGCTGTTAATAGCTAGGGATTTATTAGTTATTATAATCCCTGATTTTTAGGGATCGGTTGTTTAATTGATTTGATTACCAATTTCAGTAATTTTCAGTAATTTTGTCATGGTATCAGAGCTCTAGGCTCGTTTTCTGGATAATCGTCTTCTCTTGGCCTTCTTTGCTAGTCCTTTTCTTCGTGTTCTTGTTCTGTGAAAATCCAGTGTTATCAAACTTGTGGATTCCACCTCTCTCTCTCTAAACCATGTCAGCATCTACCGAAACCAGCAACACTTTAGAAATCCCTATAACTGGAAGCAACGGATCTGTCCCAATAGGAGAATTGTAGAATATCCAGGCGGCGTACAAGTTGAACGGGAAAAATTATCTGAAGTGGTCTCAAATGGTCCACGCGTTTTTGAAGGGAAGAGGGAAACTGAGCCACTTGCTTGGTAATAGTCCGAGCCACTTGCTTGGTAATAGTCCAAAGGAGGAGGATCCTAAGTTTGATGTTTGGGATGAACAAGACTCTATGGTTATGTCCTGGTTATGGAACTCTATGTTACCAGAAATCGGTGACACTTGTATGTTTTTTACCACGGCCAAGGAGATATGGGAAGCAGTCAAGCAGACCTATTCCAAAGTACGTGATGCTGTACAGATCTATGAGATCAAGACCAAAATCTCCGCTACCAAACAAGGTAATTGGTCAGTCACTGAATATTCCAACCTCTTAAAGGGTCTATTGCAGGAGATGGATCACTATCAGTGCATTCAGATGAAGTGCAGTGAAGATGTAGCTATCCTTAAGAGGTTTGTTGAAAAGCACAGAATTTATGATTTTCTTGCAGGTTTAAACATCAAATTTGATGTTGTAAGAGTGCAAATACTTGGAAAAGAAGATTTGCCAACCTTAAATGAGGCAATTGCAATTGTTCTTGCTGAGGAAGGAAGAAGGGGTGTCATGATTGAAACTCACACAGTAGAGAGTTCGGCCTTGGTGTCAAAAAACACAGCTGTGAAGAATTATGGCTCTAAATAGCGTTTTGGAGAAGGCAATAGGCAAGCAGATATGTTAAGACCATTCAACAAGGATTCTCTGTGGTGTACATACTGCAAAAAGTCCCGCCATACTAAGGAGAAGTGTTGGAAGCTCCATGGCAAGCCTCAAACTGTGAACAAAGCCTGGTCAGAAAAGAGTGGACAGCCAAGAGGACAGGGACAGGGACAGGCACATGTGGCAACCACACAATCAAACAATGAAGACAATCTTTCAATCCCATCTGCCGAATTCAACAAAGAAGAGATAGAGAAACTAAGGAGCCTATTGGGAACGTTGGAGAAACCGTCTACAACCGGTACTTGTTCTTTGGTGTTCTCAGGTATTTCCTCTCCTTCCCCCTCTTCTCATTTTTTTAGTGCTTCGGATACAGTCTCCTCAAGCTCCTGGGTCATTGACTCAGGAGCTACAGATCACATGACCCATTCCTCAAAAAAAATTTATTTCATATACCCCTTATCCTAGCAATAGGAAAATAATAATAGCTGATGGATTAGTGACAATCGTGGCTGGTCAAGGAGATGTTTTTTTGAATGACCACCTTACACTTAAGAATGTCCTCCATGTCCCAAAACTATGCACCAATCTTATGTCAATCCAGAAACTCACTACAGATTCTAATTGCAGTGTGACGTTTTATCCTCTCCGTTGTATATTTCAGGAATAGGGAACGAAGAGGATGATTGGACATGCTAGGGAGAGGGATGGTCTATACTACCTTGAAGAATCAAATGGACAAAATAGAGTTGAGAGTTTGTCACCATTATCATTTCTTTCCGAGTCATTCAAATCCAATAAAGACAAGATATGGCTTCAACACCTTCGTCTTGGTCACCCATCATATAGTGTTCTCAAAATAATGTTTCCTTCATTATTCAAAAGTTTATCCATTGAAAATTTTCATTGCGATGTATGTGAACTTGAAAAGCACAAACGTACTTCTTTTCAAATCAGCAATAAAAGAACTTCTGTTTCATTTACCTTGATTCACAGTGACATTTGGGGACCTTCCACTGTTGCTAATGTTTCGAAGGCAAGGTGGTTTGTCTCATTTATTGATGATTGCACTTGTGTGTCTTGGATTTTTCTAGTTAAAAAATAAATCGGATGTGAGTTCTGTGTTTCCAACTTTTTTCAATATGGTCAAAACTCAGTTTGGGTTGGGATAAAGAGATTCCGATCTGACAATGCTAAGGACTACTTTAATCAAATTCTCTCTCCGTATTTCCAAAAACAAGGCATAATACATGAATCCTCTTGTGTTAGCACACCTCAACAAAATGGGGTGGCCGAATGAAAGAACGACCACCTTCTCGCTATTACAAGAGCTTTCTCGTTCCAAAACAATACTGGGGGGAGGCTGTTTTAACCGTTGCTCATCTCATCAATCGGCTTCCTACAAGAGTCCTTGGTTTTAAAAGTCCAATGCAGGTCCTTACATAGTTCTTTCCCAATTTTAACGCATCTAAGAATCTTGTTCCAAAGATATTTGGTTGTGTTGCCTTTGTTCATGTGCATTCTCAAAACAGGGGAAAACTTGATCCTCGAGCTCTCAAATGTGTCTTTCTTGGCTATTCCTCCACCCAAAAGGGCTACAAATGCTATCATCCTCCGACAAGGAGATTTTATGTGTCTGCTGATACTTTTGTCGATCAAGATCAGTACTTTAACGGTCCTTATCTTTAGGGGGAGACATCTTTCATAGAAGATAAGGACAAGGATCTTTTTCTCCTTGAGTTTCTAGCCCCTATCTCTCATCAATCTGAGTCAAACATACTCCCAAACATTCAGTCTGAGCCAAACACACGGTCAGAAGCCGAGCCTCATACACCCAAATCACAAGGAGTGTTACATGGGAAGCAAACTCAAGACTCTACTCGTCCATTGCAGATTTACTCAAGGAAAAGAGCACCAATCTCTCAACTTGTGCAAGTTCAATCACCCAAATCTGCTCCTGGTAATGTCGAGGTAATTACTCAACCCAATGATAACACTAATGAAACCTTTGAACAAAATGATTATAATGTCCCTGTTGCAATTCGAAAAGGAACTAGAACTTGTACCAAACACCCTCTTTATCTGTTCATGTCATATATGAATCTTTCTCATTACCACAGGGCCTTTCTTACTAGCCTAAATACAGTCCCTATTCCCAAAACTTTATCCGATGCATTAGGAAATGAGAATTGGGAAAATACTATAAAGGTTGAGATGGAAGCACTTGAGAAAAACAAGACTTGGGACTTAGTGAGACTGCCTAGAGCAAAGAAGCCGGTTGGGTGTAAATGGGTGTTCACAACCAAATACAACTCCGATGGCCCTTTGGAAAGGTATAAGGCAAGATTAGTTGCCAAAGGGTATACACAAACCTACGGCATAGATTATCTTGAGACTTTTGCTCCAGTTGCTAAGATGAATACTGTGAGAATCCTGTTATCAGTGGCTGCAAATTTTGGCTGGAGATTACAGCAATTTGATGTCAAGAACGCCTTCTTACATGGCAATCTTAAGGAGGAGATCTATATAGAGATTTCGCTTGGGTTTGGCTCAAATGAAAAGGAAGGAATGGTATGTAAGCTTAAAAAAGCTTTGTATGAACTGAAACAATCCCTAAGAGCTTGGTTTGGGAGATTTACCAAAGTGATGGTGAGTATAGGATATAAGCAAAGTCAAGGTGATCATACATTGTTTGTAAAGCACTCAGCATCAGGGGGAGTGACAGTATTGTTGGTCTATATGGATGACATCATAGTAACAGGAGATGACTTGGAAGGAATGGAGAGCTTGAAGAAACAGTTAGTGAAGGAATTCGAGATCAAAGAGCTAGGAAAACTGAAGTACTTTCTTGGTATTGAAGTAGCCCACTCTCAGCAAGGGATTTTTATATCACAGCAAAAATATGTGTTAGACTTATTGGCTGATATAGGCAAGCTGGGATGTAAGCCAGTTGAGACACCTATGGAGTCAAACCACAAACTTTGTGATGCTCCAGAAGATGTGGCCGTGGATAAAGGCTCTTTTCAGAGACTTGTGGGGAAGTTAATTTATTTGTCACATACTAGGCCGGATATAGCTTATGTTGTGAGTGTTGTGAGTCAATTCATGCCCAATCCCAAAGAATCACATCTCAAAGCTGTGTATAGAATTCTGCAGTACTTGAAGGGTACACCAGGAAGAGGAATTCTGTTTAAGGGGAAGGGCCGACTCTTGAAGCCTACACAGATGTGGATTATGTAGGATCCGTGATTGACAAAAGATCAACCTCGGGCTATTGCACCTTCATAGGTGGTAACCTCGTTACTTGGAGAAGCAAAAAGCATAATGTGGTTGCAAGGTCCAGCGCAGAAGCTGAATTTAGAGCGATGGCACTCGGGATATGTGAACTGCTACGGCTAAGGATAATCTTGGAAGATTTAAGAGTCAGATGGGAAGGTCCAATGAAGCTTTACTGTGATAATAAATCAGTCATCAATATTGCACACAATCTTGTGCAATATGACCGCACAAAACACATTGAAGTGGACAAGCATTTTATTAAAGATAAATTGGATAGTGGCCTCATTTGTACTCCTTTTGTTCCTACTGGAGAACAACTAGGAGACGTGCTTACCAAAGGATTGCCTGGTACCGTTTTTCAAAGAATAACCAACAAGCTTGGAATGGATGACATCCATTCACCAGCTTGAGGGGGAGTGTGGGAAAATTTGATTCTTTCCTTGTATAAGGAAATCGTGTACAGGTTGTTAATACATCCATATTCCAAGCTTGCTGGGGGAGTGTGGCAAAATATGATTCTTTCCTTGTATAAGGAAATCGTGTACAGGCTGTTAATAGCTAGGGATTTATTAGTTATTGTAATCCCTGATTTCTACGGATCAGTTTTTTATATGTATTAATATGTATCTCTAGGATTAGTTAGTTTCCTAGAATAGTATTATTCTGATGTATATATAACAGTGTATTCCCAATCCTTTAATTAATTGATTCGATTACCAATTTCAGTAACTTTTCAGTAATTTTGTCATTTTCTACTCCCGTTACCCCTGTTAATCAAGTTGTTAGTCTAGCTGATGGCTCAACCACCATTATTCGTAGTAAAGGAGATGTTTATCTATCCCCTAATATTATTTTTTTCATCCTTGTTCTTTATGTTTCTAACTTTACATTTAATCTTTAATAAATAGGGTACAAAGAAAGGAAACCAAATCAAGGAAAAACAAGTAGTATGCCAAAATCTACGTGATCCCATGATTATGGGGATCTTATCTACGTGATACCATAATTACGGGAATCTTATCTACGTGACCCCATGATTATACAGTTCTTACTTAAAACACCTAATAAAAAGCTAAAAACAGCTAATAAAAATAGAAATAATAATAATAAAGATATTTCAACAAGTACCAATTAAGAAAAAGAAAAAGGATGTATGATGAACATTGAAAACAAAAAGATGCAATATTTTCTCCAACAAGAGAAAACTCCAATATATGTATTATATGAAGAATATGAGGTTATGATCTTGTAAATAAGAACCAGCAAAGTATGTGAGCTTTTGAAAAAAAATGAATGAACAAATAAAAGCAATATCAAAACCTATCTAGGGTTTCATAGATCATAAGTATTTATAGACAACCTAGAAAACTAGTTGGTTCAACTCAAAACACATGTAGTTAATTCCAAACAGGAATTGTATTTCACATTCCCTCATTCAATCACCATTCCCTCAATTGATCGGCTACACTCCAAGTTACTTTGATAGATTGGACAGTAATCCTCGATCAATCCACAGTGTATAAACAATAGATCGACACTACTCCAGTAAGCTTTGATCTTTGCCTCAATATAGCTCAATCGGTCTCAATAAGACTTGATTGACAAGCTTCTTTACTGATCCATAGCAGAAAATAATTTGAACTTAAAAAAATCCTTGCATGTTTGAAAATCATGGTTTGTATTCTAAATAAGTTTTGAAAAACTTCGAAATTTGGAAGTGAATATTATGCATGCATGAGCGTAATATGGTGATAGTGCATCATAGTATGAATTTACCTTTATATCCTCTGTTGATGAAATTGATGTTTAAACTTTTGTAGAAGCTCGATCTTCATCCTGGTGGTAATTCTCACTTAACTCACCATTAAGACAAACTTATCTAACTAAAATTACATTGAACATGTTTTGTTCTACAAAATTTGTCAACCTAGTCCTATGGACCTGTTGTAAAGCATAAAACAGAAGTGAAGAGATAAATAAAGCAACAAAACACAAAATTATTACGTAGTTCAGCCACTAGGGCCTACATCCACGGAACAGAACCCAAAGGGCTACATCACTTTTATAATACTCTCTCAACACATGCACAATACAATGGTGGAGGCTCCTTTATATAGGAGAAGAAATTATGAGAATGGAAAGAATTAGAACATTGATTGCTTTAGTAACACCAAATCTTCAATAATAGGAAACAACATCAGTAATTGAAAGATTTTCCTCCACTGATTCCTCCATTAAATCTTCAATAGGGCCTAACAATGAAGTTTCTTTTTTCATTCTTTTCTATTACAAGCTATCTCAATATTCCTGATATTTATTTTTTTAAAAATCATTTCTAATAACGTCATTCCATGATATTGACTATTTATTGTGGGCTGCTTTTGCTAGTTACTTTGTATGTACCGATTCCTCCCATGAATGTTTAGGTTCTGGACCATCTTAAGAAATTATCACTTGGAGAAATATTTAACTGGTTGGGAACGTGATTGGATTCAGTTGAATTAGCATATGAATTTTTATTAAAAGACGACTCCTCTGACCTGATTTGAACCCATTAGTTATGGTTTTTTTTTTGTGCTGAACTTCGGGATTCTCTAAGCCAAAACCACCAATGTGGTCGTTTAAGAATTCCCAAACTTAAATACTAGGTTATATTCCATTTTATTTTGCTTTGTCTTTGCCAAAATAATTAAAAAATAATAACAAATTGACAAGTACACATCATATCATTTTATTTTTAGTTAGACCTAGTGACAAGCACAAATTAATTTGGTTTCATATTCATCACATGGTACCAAATTGGCCCATTGAATTTCATCATAATTCTGACCTTGACTATTTGTTGTGGGCTAGTTGTTCTAGTTACTTTGTACGTACCAATTCCTCCCATGAACATTCAGGTTCTGAACCATTTTAAGAAATTATTGCTTGGAGAGAAATATTTTAATTTCCCTGTTTCTGCAAACATGAGTTTTCTCTTCCAGCTCTGGTTTTCTTCTCTCATCTCTCTCTCTTTTTGTCCCTTCGTTGTTGTTGTGTGTCTGAACTGAAGGTACTCAATTATAATTTATTTATTTTCATTAAAAGTCATTACTGATGGCAGCTGTTTTGGGATTTGAAGAAATATTCCGCAGATTATAGAGCCTTTGAGCATGGATGGATGTAGTGGACAGCAGATAGAGTCCTCGGAAGTTGATCCATCATCAGGTGTTGTATAGTGTCAATCTCTCTTTATTTGCTTATTAGGTCTTATTTTTGGAGGTTCGCATTGGCCAAATTTTCGAAATATAACCCATGTTCCCAATCTTCTCATTTTATCAACCTAGTGGGTTATGAAACACTTTTATTTTGTAAATACCATATAGAGTTTCACTTTCTAAGAATTTTATTGTAACTTGTAAGGGATGACATTATAGGTTATAATTTGAAAAATATCTATATTTTCACCCTACTAAGTTGGCCCCCTCAATGAAAAACTTTTGGGTCTGAGCTTGTCTAGTATCACTTTCATTTGTTTATTACTAATGTAAAAGTGTGTATCACAACATTTTGGACCTTGTTGGTAATATTTATTTTTCGTTGTATTTTCTTAGTAGGAAAAAATTGGCTATCACCATCTGAGAGATATGCAGTTGTTCCTGATGATAAAGTAAGTCATTTTCATTTTTTTTTTTTTTTTTGTTAATCTAGCGATCTTCAATAAAGTTGATGGAAGGTGGATTTCTTTTACTACTCTTATAGATATCATGTCTAATTAAAAATGTAGGAAACATGATTTAATGCAATAGGCAATTTCAAGATTGAAAAGAATCTGTATATTGCCGTACTTTGAATGGTTTACAATGCTTTAGTTAAATAGGAAATACAAGGGGCTAACAAAAGGAAACTACAGGCTGACTACAGGCTGTAACAGCAAGCTACAGGCTGTAATTACAGGCTGTAAACTAAAAGAAGCTACAGGCTGTACACTAACAAAAATTCCTAATCTTAGTCATTGACTATCTATATTTACACACCTATCATATCCCCTAAAATCTGGTCTTATTAAAACCGAATATCTCTTTTTCAACACTCCCCCTCAAGCTGGCTTGTAGATGTCTTCCATAGCTAGCTTGCTTTTTAAAACTTCAAATTGTCTCTTGTGTAGTCCTTTGGTAAGATGTCTGCAGCTTGTTCAGTAATAGAGACATAAGGAATGCAAATCATACCACAGTCAAGCTTTTCTTTGATAAAGTGTTTGTCAACTTCCACATGTTTGGTTCTGTCGTGGATGACTGGATTATAAGCAATTGAAATGGCAGCCTTGTTTTCACAGTAGACTCTCATTGGAGGAGAAACAATAACCTTCAAATCTTCAAGGAGTCTTTTTAACCATATAGCTTCGCAAATCCCATGGGCGAGTGCTCTGAACTCGGCTTTTGCACTACTCCTCGCTACTACATTTTGTTTCTTGCTTCGCCACGTGACTAAGTTTCCTCCAACGAAGGTGCAATATCCTGAGGTAGATCGTCTATCAACTATACTGCCTGCCCAATCATCATCTGTGTACACCTCCACTTGCAAATGATCTTGTTTCTTGAACAGAAGTCCTTTACCTGGTGAAGCCCTTTAAGTACCTCAGAATCCTGTACACTGCTTCAAAGTGATCCTGACCAGGAGAGTGCATGAACTGACTCACCATACTGACTGCGAATGCTATATCTGGGCGTGAGTGAGATAAGTAAATTAGTCTTCCCACCAATCTCTGATATCTTTCACTATCAACCATATTCTCGGGTTCGGCAACTTCTAACTTCAGGTTGACTTCAATTGGCGTGTCAGCAGCTTTACACCCGAGTAGTCCTGTCTCATTAAGCAAATCAAGTACATATTTTCGTTGATTCACGAAAATTTCTTCTCTTGACCTGGCAAATTTCATTCCAAGGAAGTATTTTAATGCTCCCAGATCTTTGACTTCAAAATCTTTAGCAAGTTTCTTCTTCAGTCTAGTCAACTCTTCAATGTCATCACCTGTCAAAATTATATCATCCACATACACAATTAAAATGGCAATTTTCCCTTCCTCACCGTGTTTGTAGAACGTGGTATGGTCTGCCTGACTCTGATACCTATGACTCTTCACAGCCTTTCCAAAGCGTTCAAACCACGCTCTTGGAGACTGTTTCAAACCGTACAGGGATATTTTTAGTTTACAGACTTTGCTCTTACCGTGTTTTCCTTCGAACCCAGGTGGCAAGCTCATAAACACTTCTTCTTCCAAGTCTCCATTTAAAAAGGCATTTTTTATGTCCAACTGATGTAATAGCCAGTTAGAATTGACTGCTAAAGACAATAAGACTCGGATTGAGTTTATTTTTGCTACAGGAGCAAACGTCTCTTGGTAATCAATGCCGTACGTTTGCGTAAAACCTTTTGCCACAAGTCTTACCTTATTCCTTTCTACACTATCATCAGCTTTACACTTAATAGTGAAAACCCATTTACACCCAACAGTTTTCTTTCCTTTGGGCAAGTCAACCATCTCCCACGTTCCACTCCTTTTAAGAGCATTCATCTCCTCTAACACTGCTGATTTCCAATTCGGATCATCTAGTGCTTCCTGAATGTTTCTTGGAACAAACAAGTGAGAAATATTTGAAGTAAAGGCCCTATGTTTATGGGAAAGTTTATCATAAGACAAGTATTTGTCAATGGGATGCTGGGTACAGGTTTGGATTCCTTTTCTAACAGCTATAAGGATATCAAGGTCTACAGGAACTTGGCTAGGTGACTCTGTACTATCAGAAATAGTAGGGACAATTGCAGACAAGTTAGGAATTAGAGTATCTTGAGTGTTCAGGGAGTCATTGCTCGAGACCTTTGATTGGCCTTGCTCAGGTACAATAGTAGGCTCTCTACTCTTTTGATGAGTCTTTTTCCTGTTATTAACCAGAAGCTCGGGATTCGGTTTTTTTGGAACCGTTGGTAGGATTTCTCCCCCTGTTGGAGATACAGTAAGGCTCGGCAGATTAGGACTAGGAGGCCCCGGGTTTCCTGATTCTAGAACATCATTTCCTTGTTTAAAAAGATCAATGTTCGGAGTAATAGAGTGTGAGACAATAGGTTTGGGTAAGGGAATATTAATAGAAATCTCCCAAACATTTTCTTCACTCTCTTTCTCCCCCTGAAGAAAAGTTTTCTGAAAATAAGGATGATTTTCTAGAAAAAAGACATCCATACTGATAAACAATTTTTTTGTTTTCGGATTGAAGCATTTGTACCCCTTTTTATTCGGGGCGTACCTAACACATTTTTTAGCCCGAGGATCTAATTTAGACCGAAGTCTACTAGGTAAGTGGACAAAGACAGTGCACCCAAATACTTTCAAAGGCAGGTTGGAATAAATCCGAGTTTCAGGAAAAGATTTTTTAAGGCTTTCAAGAGGTGTAAAATAGTTAAGAACACGAGTAGGCATCCTGTTAATCAAATATGTTGCTGTTAAAACGGCTTCACCCCACAAATACTTAGGAACATTCATTGAAAACATGATGGCGCGAGAAACTTCAAGTAAATGTTTATTCTTTCTTTCAGCAATTCCGTTTCGTTGGGGCGTGTCAACACAAGTGGATTGGTGAAAAATTCCTTTTTCTGTTAAAAAACTTCCTAAAACTTCATTAAAGTATTCGGTGCCGTTATCAGTATGAAGAATGCCAATTTTTGTTTGAAATTGATTTTCAATCATCATATAAAAATCCTTGAATAATTTTTCAACCTCAGATTTTTCATTCATTAAATACACCCAACACAAACGTGTATGATTATCAATAAAAGTCACAAACCATTTTTTTCCAGAAAGAGTTGTGATCCTAGAAGGGCCCCAAACATCGCTATGAATTAAATAAAATGGTTTTGATGTTTGATAAGGTTTGGGAGAATACGTAGTACGATGACTCTTTGATAAAAAACAATTCTCACAATAAAAAGATGAACAATCCAATCCTTTAAACAAAGCAGGAAATAATGTTTTAAGATAAGGGAAACTAGGATGCCCTAGTCTAAAATGCCATAGCATTATTTGTTCTCTAACAGGGATAGAATGAAAACTACTCAGACCTTGAGCCTTTTTATTACTTGAAATATCATCTTCAAAATAGTAGAGACCATCTATCATCTTAGCACTGCCAATTGTCTTCCCCAAGCTCTGGTCCTGAAATTCATAGTAGGATTCAAAAAAGATAACACGACAATTGGAGTCTTTGGACAATTTACTAACTGATAAAAGGTTACAAGCAAGCTTAGGGACATGAAGGACAGACTTAAGATCAATAATTTTTGAAAGTTTTACCAAACCTTTGCCTGCAACAGGAGAATAAGAACCATCGGCTGTTCTGATTTTTTCAAAGCCAGAACAGGGTGAATAAGTTTGGAATAAATGAGAAAAACTTGTCATATGGTCAGAAGCCCCTGAATCAATGATCCATAGGGTAACACTGGAATTTGAACGACAAGATAAGGCCTTCGGGTTGTTACCTGTTTGAGCAAGAGAAGCATTAGGAGTACCAGATGAGGAATTGAATTTCAACAATTTTAGAAGATGATCCATCTGTTCTTTGCTGAAGGGAAGTGCTTTGGCTTCATAAGCTGATGGGGCTCGGTTGAATTTGCCTTCCTGCTTACTCTTCCAATTTGCTGGTTTACCATGAATTTTTCAGCAGGTTTCACGGGTATGGCGAGGCTTGTTGCAGTGGTCACACCAAAGACGGGGCTTTTCATTATGTTTCCTGCCAATATTCACTTCAAATGCGACCAGGGCAGAGGTCTCAACAACACCATTTGATAACTTTTTTCCAAGCATGACCAGCCTGCGACTTTCCTCTCTTCGAACCTCGGAGAAGACTTCACCAATTAAAGGCAAGGGCTGTCGTCCAATTATTCAGCCTCTCACTTTATCAAACTCGACATTGAGTCCAATGAGAAACTTGAAGATGCGGTTGTCTTCCACCTTCTTTTTGTAATGGTTGCAATCTTCAGGCGATTTCCACTCATAATCATTGAACAAATCAGGGTCCTGCCACAAACGTTTTAAAGAGTTGAAATATTTTGTAACACTGTTATCTCTTTGACGAATCTCTCCGAGTTTTAGCGTTAGTTCATAGACTTGAGACTGATTTCCCAGGTCTGAATACATCTGGTTGACATTGTCCTAGAGTTCTTTTGCTGTGTGGTAACACATATAATTAGAACTGATGTCCTCCTCCATAGAATTCACCAGCCAGGTCATCACCATCGAATTCTCTGCATCCCAGGTCGAGTAGGATGGATCTTCAGGCTTCGGTTCCTTTTTTTCTCTTGTCAGGTAGCCGATTTTGCCTCTGCCTCAGATGTACATCCGCACGGACTGGGACCAGCGGAGGAAGTTTTCACCATTTAGCCGAATTGTGGTAATCTGGACTGAGTGTGTTTGAGAGTTTTGGACTTGGGACTCAAAGGTCTTGGTCTTGGACTTAGGTACATCATCAGACATGGTGATTAGGGTTGTTTGGAAGAGAGAAAAAAAAAAAAAATCTTGTGTTTGTGTGTGATTGCTTTGTGGGCTTTCTTTTTTCACTTTTATTTCATTATTTACAACATGATATAAAAGCCTAATTTCTCTTCCTAGATTTGGACCTCTATTTTGGGGTATTCCCTTAGCATAAGAAATGTTGCTAAGGGTTTCTCGGTGCTATTTGTGACTTGTTCGGGTTGTCATTGTGTTCGGTAACATTGTTCTTCAACTAAACCGTAAACCTTAACAATTACAAGGCATTATATAGAATTTCTTCCTCCCCAATCCCAACCTTATATTAGCTAACTACCAAATATAAAATAAAATAATAATAGGAAAGCCGATGAAAATAAGAAAACTACTCAAAAAGGAAAGCTGATGAAAATCAGAAAACTACTCAAAATAAGGAAACTTTCAAAATATGAAAAGTTTCTGAAAAACACAAATTTCACTTGCAGAAATTTGAAATTATGCCTACATCACATGTAGCCCGTAAGGCAACCTCTCCAGGGTGTGAGTACAATGGGTAGAGAGAGTGTACGAGTGTTGTAATATTTCTACATGATTATAGTGGAATCTCCTCATCCATGGACATATCCCTGAGTTTGGGTGAACCATGTAAATCTCGTGTTGTGGTTTGGAGTTGCTTCTCTCTCTTTTTAAATTGAATTTCACTTCTGTTGTGCCCGACAAATAGCAATAGTACTGGTGTGGTGGTGGTGGAGGTAATGTTTACACATATAAAATCACATATTTGTTTGTTAATTATAAAAGCATTAGAAAGTTGAGGGTATTTTGGTAATTGTACAATGAACTTTATTTCCATTAGCAGTTGATAAGGGTGTCAGCCATTCTGCAAGAACTTCAATTTGAAGGTAATGAAGGCAAAACCACAGGGGAGGTCGGGGCAATTTACCTAAAGTTTTGCAATAGATAGCTCTATGCCTCTAACAAAACCATAGTCAGAACTATCCCTTTAGACCTTGTCATATTGTGAAAATTAAATTGAAAATACCCTTTTTTATACCTTTTTTTTTTTTTTTTTTTCTTCCTTTCTTATTTTGGTATTTGATTATTTATCCCTTTTCTTCTCTTTTTGATATTTATGAAACTTAAAATTATATTGCTATGAAATTTGAATTGTGCATCATCTGGAGGTGGTTTGCCACCTTTGATGATGTAGAATTTGTAAGAGAGATTTGAGTTTTGCATTATCATGGGAGTTGGTTTGCTATATTTCATAATATATGTGCTCCCAAGGATTCGATATGGAAACTTTCTTTTCTTCCACACTGCTCCCCTAAGCACTTTTGTTTTTAGTGATTTGTTACATTGCAGTGTTCCAAATATAATTGTGTTATCATTTTATGTGCAGGTCCAAGGGCAAATAGGCACTTCAGTGGGTGGGAATGGAAATGATGCAAGCGTCCCTGAAAATGATACGAAAAGGGTGAAGGTCTGATCTAACTGCTAGTCAAACCACTTCTCCCCCCCCCCCCCCCCCCAGCCGTCTTCTCGAACCAAACAATGTCAGTGAAACAAATTTTATGTCCTCATCATCGTCACTGTAAATCTGTGTCATTCTTGTTAACATGATTCTTATGTTCCCACTCTGCATAAAGAGGGAAAGTATAACCCTACTGCATTTTTTTGTTATAGTCCTATATTTGATCTACTTGTGCTTGTTTTTATATAAGTTACATCTTCACAAACCCAAGATCTATGGGAAAGCGAAACTTTTACTTGGCAACAAACTCTTGGTTTTACTTACCTTATCTTTTATTATTCATTCTTATTAGTCTCTGCTTGAGGTTGGATTTCGTGAAGAAAGAAACGGTATGCACTGTAGAATGCGACAGTGCTTTAGTGTTATGTTTAGGAGCACCAAATTCGTGCCTTGGATTTGAAATTGGAGAGAGTTTAGTTTGTACTAAATTTTCTCCAATCCCAAATTCAAGTGTCAATTCCGTGTCGCCAAACATAACATAAGAGTACTCTTGAAATGTAATTGTCACATAAAAAAATTCCGAGATGCTGATGCCTATCTTATATCCTTGACTTATCATCAAGAGAACCCTTGAATCTGACCTCAAGAGGAGAGAGTTGAAGTTAGGATGTCTTGTCACGTTACCCTAAGATGACTTCCTTGGTTGCAATATTAAATCTCTTAAAATGTACCATTTTTATCTTTAAGTTCAACTGAGACCGTGGAGTAATCGTGAATTGGGAAGGGGGAAAAATAGAAGGAAGAAAAAGTAGATATGGCGTTTTTTCATTGTGGATTGATTTGTTGGACTGGGGATGGGGGAAAATCAATTAGGATCAGTTCTTATATTTTATTATGTTTTATTATTTATAGGTATACATATTATTTTCCTTTTCGGTTTATTTCTTTAAAAATTAGTTCTTGAAATCTTGAATAAATAAAATATTTATACATATCAATTATATATATATTTTTAATTCCTGAATGGGATGATTTTATAAAGAAAAGGATAAAAGTTATAGTACAAATACAATAAAAGGGCATACCCCTCTTTACAGAAAAAGAAATGGAGTTAATCCATTCCAAAAACCAACTGAAATATATGAAAGCTTACACCACATTAAAAATAGCAAGTATATCAGCAAGCCCAAGAGAAAAGAAGTTTAAAACTTCCCAAACAATCTCATTTGCAGCAACAACAGTAGTTAATATCCCTATGCAAAGCTGAATTCCTTTCCATCTATATCTTTCACACATACACAACAAACAGCCCTTTGAAAAGCTTGGACCTAATGCCATTACCCTGTGAACCTTCAATAATCCAATCAACAAACAAACTAAGCTCTTCAAATCTCCTATCAGTAATATTAAAACGAAGAACAACCTATTGCCACACTTGAATAGCATACTCACCAGAACAAAATAAATGATTATTTGAATCTAAAGCCTTGAAACAGTTATGACAAAGTGTAGGCCCCTGAAACCCACTTCTCTGCAAATTAACAAAGGACAAGTTCTTATTATGCATAATAACTAAAAACCACTGCAACCCTTGGTCTACAATGAGTCCAACACAACCCCTTCCAACTGACCATTTGCCCTCTAGCTCTGCAAGCTTTCCAAGCATTCTTCAAACTGAATTCACCATGAATCCAACTAATTTCATCATTACCATCCTTTAGATTAATATTACTAACAAACTCTGCAGCTATCTGTGGGAAGAAGGGAGGGAAAACCCACCCACCAGCAGTAATAAGTGTGGCTGCTTGAGCTTGAGGATCCAAGTTCCTAAACAAATTAAGTCCAAATCTCTAAATCAAGGAGAGACCCGCACACTAAGGATCAAACAACATGTTAAAGGAGGCACCATTTCCAATTTTATACAACACATTTTCTTGAAGAAAATCTCTTGTGTCTAGAATTTGCTTCCAAATACTTGAATCTTGAGGTTTAGGTGAGACCCTCCAGAAATTTTGTAGCTGTAAGTATCTAGCATGCAATCGTTGCACCCAAAGAGACTCCTTATTTCGCAGAAAATCCCAGCAAATAGAAACCTTGGCTGCAAAATCAATATCAGAAATTCTTTGAATGTTGAATCCTCCTTATGCATAAGGTAATGTAACTTGACTCCATTTGAGTTGAGACATCTTCCTAGCATCCAACTTTCCACTCCACAGAAAATGTTTAAATTTTTTCTCCAAAGTAGTGATACAACCCCATGAAATTTTAAAACCAAAAACCCAATGGTACAAGAAAGAATACAGCACTGATCTGATAAGTTCAACTCTACCTGTGAAAGATAAATTCAAAGTATTCCAATGATCCAACCTTGCATTAACTTTATCAAACAAACCCTTACAACCACACTTCCCAGGGCCCCTATTTACCAAAGTAATTCCAAGATACTTTAAAGGAAAAGATTCAGTTTTCATTTGCAAAATCTGAGCTATCCTTCTCTTCCCTCTAACAGCCTTTGAAAAAATTACTGAGCTTTTGTCCTTGTTCACAAGAAGACCAGAAACTTCATAAAATCTTTTAAACACCTCATCAATGTTCTTAGCAGTGGCAATATCAGCCTTTACAATAATGAAGAGATCATCAGCATAGAAAGCATGAGAGACCAAAAGACTAGACTTTTGAACCACGTTACACAACTTAATCTGACCTCCCAAATTTTTTCCATGCATGAGAGTACAGAAATAGTCAGTAATTAGAGTGAACAGAAGAGGGGAGAGAGGGCACCTTGTCGAATCCCCCTCCCAGTAGAAAAATAGCCTGTAGGAACACCATTGCATAAGATAGAAAACGTAGAGGTAGTAACACACTTCATTAACCACTGAATCCATTTTGCACTGAAACCATGACCTATAAAATGTTATGAATAAATTCCCAACTAACAGAATCATAAGCTTTTCTCAGATCTACCTTTAAAGCCATAGTAGGACCTGTTGTCTTCAAGCCAAAAATTTTAATCACGTCAGTCACCAACAAGATGTTATCATGAATTCTTCTGCCCTTGATAAATGCAGACTGCTCCAGCCCAACAATATTAGGAAGAACAACACTTAGTTTATTTGCCAAAAATTTTGAAATAATTTTGTAACTGAGAATGCACAACGCAATTGGCCTATAATTCTCTAATTTATCACCATGATTCAGTTTTGGGATCAAAGCAAGAAATGTAGAATTAATTCCCCTAGGCAGCACCACATCAGTGAAATAAAACTGAATAGCTCTAATCAAATCAGAACTTACAATATGCCAAAACATTTGAAAAAACCTGGCTGGAAATCCATCAGGTCCAGGGGCTTTGTCTGGGCCAAAAGCCAACACAACCCTTTTGATTTCCTCAACTGTAACCTCCATATCCAGCTCCTGACACTATTCAACTTGTAATTTTTTTCCTAGGAGGAGTAATATCTGTCACCAGAGATTCTTTCACAGCATACAAGTCTTCAAAATATTCAACTAGCCAATCCTTAATAACTTCAAAATCAGAAGAGACTGTCCGATCAGGATGTTTCAAGCAAGTAATAGAATTATAACATCTCCTCTGTTTAACCATATTATGAAAATAAGCAGTATATTTGTCCCCCTCTTTGAGCCACTTCACCTTAGATTTCTGGCACCACAGAATTTCCTCTAAGTCTAAAATAGATTGCAATTTCAATATAACTTCCCTTTCCTTAGTAATCTACAACTGATTCAAGGGGTCTTGAAGCAAATCCATTTGAACCTTGTGCAACTCGTCATTCACAGCATGGACCTGTTCAGAGACTTTACCCTTCTTCTTATTCCAATCTCTAACAACATCCTTAATAGTTCTGAGCTTCTTCTGAAGCTTGTGTAAAGGATTTCCTTCAATTGATTCCTTCCACACTTTGTCCACCATCTCTTCCACCTCTTGTTGGAAGCACCAGATTTTTAAGAACTTAAAAGGTTTAGGTCCTAGTGCACAATTTAAATGCCAAGAAATAGCTAACCCATAGTGATCTGACAAGGATGTAGCTGTCAAATGCACTATGGTATCAGTAAACTTATGAAGCCAAGCTGTATTCACAAGATCTCTATCCAGCTTAACATTAATCCTTCTATTACTGTCTTGTTTATTGCTCCAATTATCAATTATATATATATATATATAATTAAGAGTTCAAAAATATTTCATCCAATTTTGAATTTCTATCCATTTTTAATTAATTTTAATTTTTTTATTTTACATATTGGATTTTTTGAAGAGTTTTTATAAAACTTTCACATATTATCATTTTTTTTTAATTCTATCATATATATATATATATATATATATATATATATATATATATATAAACAACAAATAGAAACTCTAAAAACAACAAATTACTTATTGTTTGCACAAAATTAGGACACTGGAAGTGTTCATGCGTGCCAGAATCTCAAAAGATTCAGAAAAGTCAAACAAAAAAGAGATCATTTTCGAATGATTAGGCGATTGTGGAAGGTTTTGATTTGCCTTTGATGAAATGACTTTTAATAAGACTACAATGCTAACTAGTGAATTAAAGTGCAAGTGCATGAATATAAAGGAATTGAAATAAACTTGTATTGAAATTGCATAAATTGAAATACAATGTATTGAAATTTGATTGATGTCGTTGAGAGAGCTTTCAATGTAATCATATGTGCTCTATTTATAGACATGTGTAGCCTTTATAAGAATATTCCATATCCTATCACAAACTGCCCATTTTCCTTTATCATCTCTTTGCAAAACACGAGTCCCATATCCAGCTGCAGAAGCTCAACTTCTAAACCCACGGATTGTAGTTTTCTCCCAGCGATGCTATGTGTCCCACGTTCTAATTTGCTCATCCTCTATTTCACACCTGAGTGTGTGTGTGTGTGTGTGTATATATATATATATATATATGTAAGCCACGTTTTATATTGGGTCACACCCTCTGACTTTCTTTTTGCAATTGCCACGTATGCTCTTTCTTTATTTTAGGTTACATAAATCCCTGCAGAAGGTAACTTCCTAATTGTTCCCATAGCCAACTCTCTCCTTAAATTTTAGCAACAACTTCCTTTTAACAAGTAGTGTAATATTTTTGTTTTTCACCATTTTTCATTTTCTCGAATTTTTTGATTTTACGAGGGTATTTTCGTATTTTCTTGTTTTATGTGCCAGACATCGCGGGGTGTGCCGGATGTGTCCGAGAGTTGTTTAGGGCATTTCCTCGAGTTCAGGACTCTTGGGAATGCACCGGTTGCCATTTCGGCATTTTTCCATTTTTCGGGTCGGAAAGTCCCGTGTGGGACCCGTCACCGGAATTGTAATGTACGGAGGTTTTGGTTGAGTCCACTTGCATTTCATTTAATTTATTTAAGTATGTTTTATGTGGTATTTTTATAGTTTATATGCAAGTATGTGTGTGCGTGTGGTGGAAAAAGAAAAGAAAAGTCAAAAAGATAATTTTTGGTGGGGGGACCCACCACTAATTTTATTTTAGTGGCCAAGAGGCCAACATTGGCCTCATTCTCATTCTCTCTCCCCGGCTAGCTTTCTCTTTAACCCATTTCCTTCTATTTTTCTTTTCTTTTTTTCATTCAAAGCTTCAAAGTTTGATTATTCTTCAACTGGTGAGAATTTTGGGTGCCATTTGCGGCAAAACGGAGAGCTCGGTGAGATCTACAAGTTGATATAAACAATTTCTTCTTTGGCCAACATTGAAAATTCGAACCTAGGGCTTGAATTTTGGGGTTTTTCATCTAGCTTTGAGGTAGGGGTTCTTAATTCACAATTTCTTGCTCCTTTGTGAATTATTTTCTTCAATTTGTTGTCTAGCATGCTATATTGTATTGATTTACTCTAAAATGATTATCTTGTTGTAAATGGAGTATGTGATTATATGCTTTATTTGATACTACATGGACTAGTATGCTTGGATGATGAATAATTCATGCCTTATATGCTCACTTTGTTAAATTATTGTTGAATAGAAACATGTTGTATTTCTTTGGAATATCTTGCAAAGCTTGCTAAGTGTTTAAGTTTGAAGTAGTTGTAGAATGATAAGTATTGGCATGGCTTGAATTGACATGAGCATTTTTGCATAAACATTGGGAAGAAAATGGGAAGTTGATTTTTGAAAGAAATGAAAAATGGGATTTTGGGGAAGAAAAATTTTTGAATGTGGTTTTATGAAAAACCCGGTCACCTAGGGGTTATCGAAGGGCTGTGGTGTTAGTGTGACCTAAAGGGAACTAGGGAGACCTCCTTAGCGTGGTTGAGTTATCTGGGCCCCAAATGACGCCTATGGGTTATCGAGGGTCAGGGACAGTTAGCCAATTCTTCTTTCGTGTCGCTATGGGGCTACCATGGGACGGGTTTCACTAACGGTTTGGAAATGATGATGGAAAAGGTTTTGGAAATGGGGAGCGATATTGTATGACATTGCATCCCATTTCATGGCATATCCATTCATGACTTGGGTTGATGTGATCTTATGGTTATTCTCCTCGACATAGCATGATCCTGACTATCCTATTTCTCTCTTCATTGTATGGATTCACGGGGTCTCAAGAGGTGTGCTTTAGGCACCTCCTACTGAGCAATTTGCTCACCCCATTATTATTACCATTTTTCAGGTCACGAAAAAGCGGTGGCGGACAACAATTCCACCACAACCTTAGCTTGGGTTAAAAGACTACTTTTGTTACCGTTGTACCTAGATCCTATTGTAAAGCTTGTTAAGCATGTATTTTTTTTTATTTTTTTTTTTGTAGCTTGTGGTTGTAATTATAATTTCATGATAGCAAATGTTGTAAAACTTGAGATAATGTTGATACAACATATATTAACTATATTAAGATCATGTTTTGGGAATGTAAAACTTGTATTTCAATTGAATGGAATGTAAAAGGCCATTTTGTAGCTTGTTAGACCAAGTTTGATCTATTTTCAACTCTTGCATAGGCTTATTGCACTCTTTTAAAACTTACAGCATTCTAATAGCTGATTCACAAGTTGCAGGGTCATTTCGGCCGACCGAAATGGCTATTTTGGTCGACCGATTCTTTCAGTTGCCTCGGGACTTTTGTTTTAGTTCACAACCGGCCGACCGAAATGACCATTTCAGTCGACCGGTATAGGAGTCATTTTTTAGGCCATTTCGACTGACCAACGCTTTATTTCGGTCGACCGAAATGGAGTTGCTTGTGTATCCTTGTTCCTCCTTTGGTTTTAAATTACCCCAAGACTTGGAACATTATCTAAAACCTTGTAGAAGTGTAATTAGGACACAAGGATGATGGGTTGACCTTAAATATGAGGTGGATTGACTTAGGTGACCTCAGGTTCGGGTAAGGACCCGGTTAACGGTTTGGACCCACGGGTTCGGGTCGTTACAAAGTTGGTATCAGAGCGATGGTTTGAAAACCATTAAGATGACGGGTAAGGGCTGATGAGTACTGAAAAGTGCGCATTTAAACCCCTTAAGCTTGAACGTTCTAGTAGCTTATCTTATTTTCCTGTTTTAGTCTAATTTCATGTTATTTCCCTTTTCAGGCTTAAATATGAGGTGGATTGACTTAGGTGACATCAGGTTCGGGTAAGGACCCGGTTAACGGTTTGGACCCATGGGTTCGGGTCATTACAAAGTTGGTATCAGAGCGATGGTTTGAAAACCATTAAGATGACGGGTAAAGGCTGATGAGCACTGAAAAGTGTGCATTTAAATCCCTTAAGCTTGAATGTTCTAGTAGCTTATCTTATTTTCCTGTTTTAGTCTAATTTCATGTTATTTCCCTTTTCAGGCAGTTATCCCTAAAATAAATTAATCTAGCTGAATTAGAGTATAAAAGATGCAATGTCAAGCTCAATGGAAGAAAGGAGCCAAGTGGAAGCAAAGAAGGTCAAAAACAGCATTCTTCGTTCAATCGAACCAAGCTTCGATTGATCTCACAGTGATCATTCCAACCATGCCAAGATGGATCAAGCCTTTTGTCTTTATCCTTAGCAAAATACCTTCTTCAATTGATCTAACATTTCTTTAATTGATCGAACATCTTTGATCTTATCATCACCTACCACTTTTGTCCTCTTCCTAAAAATATCTTAGCCGTGTCTTTATTCCAAAAAGGCACCGCTAAGGTTCGATTGATCGAACCAACCTTGAGATCGATCGAATCGCCTCGAGTTACGTGAAAAGTTAATTTCAAACCAAATTAAATGTGGGCTCGTGGTGCAATCATTGGGAAGTCCTAGTGCACGAGGTCTAACAATTGGGTGTGACATTTGAGTTACTTATATAAGGATTTTGACTATTTTGAGTAAGGAGGTTGGTGAGATTAGAGAGACTTGGCTAGAGATTAGAGAGAATACACAAATTAGGAAAGTTCTTCCTCCCTTGTAGGGTTTCCACCAAGGAGGAAGAAGATCATTTCTAGCATGGAGATAGCCCTTGAGGGTTAGAGGACAACATCAATGAGTGGCTAAACATCTTCTTGGGGCTAGAGCTAGCCCTAAGCATGCCTCCTAGACTTTAATGCTTTGTAATTAATGGGGATTAGTGTTGTAATTCTTGTCTTGACCTTTGATATATATATAAATCTTGTTTCTACCATGATTTGTGCAGTCTAATACTTCTAATTGATCATTTAATTCTATTCATATGTCTATGTATGCTAGAATGGATGTTCATGTGTTTATCTCTTGATTTTTTTTACATTGATGCATGTTTATGTGTGTTGATATTATGAATCTAGTGATGGTCAAGGCATAGTACTTAAATGGAATACTCTTGAGATTTATTTGATGGTTCATACCTATTTCTTGATGGATTGTGCCACAACCTTAGTTTAATTAGTTTAATTTTCATGTCATTAGCTTAGTTATAGTGTAGTTGCCTTATTTTCTTAGATAGGTGGACAATCTATGCTTGTTTGATATTCCATACTTATGAATGCAAGTAGTATATTTCTCTAATTTGATGGTGTGCATTGATTGTGGACTTAAAGGAAGGAATAATGGCTAAAATTGATATGTTGTGCTATTCACTAATTTAGTTAGACAATGTATACTTATTTAGTTATCCATGCTTGTTGATTCAATCAATGACACACACACTAGTATTGCAACATATAATCCCCTCTATCCATTACACATTAAGTGTCTAGGAAGGTGATGTTTAGTGGTGACCTCTAAGTCCCAAGATCTTTCTCATATATTCTCTACATTTCATTCTACTTGAATTGCTTTACTTTGCATTTATTCACTTTATATTGTAGTTTAATTAACCAACCAAAAACATCTTTGATCACTCGACCTACTAATCTAACATTAATTTCCAAGCTAATACACCTCCTTTCCCTTGGGACGATCCCTACTCACCCTAGCTATATTTTTAGTTAGAAGTGGTAGTGACAATCTATAAATTTAAACTTGGCCACTTTAGCACTCTATTTGCTTGTTGCATGCGGCTCACACCAAAGGCTTTCATAGGATTGCATGGGGAAGTTGGATTGCATGACTATGTGCTTACGTGTTAAGGTGCTTAATTGTTCGAAAAGCATGCTTCCTTGCTTACCTGTTTATTTGCTTATGTGATTACGTGCTTATGTATTTAAAATAGCGTACATTGTTACCATGAGAATGACTGAAAGCATCTTAATTGTGATAAGATGACTAGTATAAGGAGTATGGTGATGACAAGTGGTAGGCACAGTGTACGCAGTTTCATTCTAAATGATAATATGGCAAATAGTGAGCACGGTGTATGCAAACATGTTTCATATGGTGTTGGGTGTTACAGTTATTTGTGTGTATTTTTATGTATATAAGTATATCTTGTATATTCATCTACCTATGTACTTATGTGCATGTGTGCGGTCGAGCATGGGATGGTTGTGTGAGTTTGGACCTAAGTAGGCAAGGAGCTCGGTTGCTTTAGGGTTGTTGGGTGCCAGTTCTTATTGAACGAATGGCTTGGTCTTTAGCTCGTGGATTGAGCTATTTGGTGTGTAGTCATTTTGATTCTCTTGTTGCATTTTGTGCAGTGCTTAGAGCATGACCTTGGAACGGGTTCATATTTCACGGCATGGTGATAAGCGCCGAATATGTCATATTCAAGCGCCCTTAATTGCATTAGTTAAGTCCATTATTTGGTATTTATATATAGATTATCTTCATTTTTATGTTTTTGTCTTTTTACAGATCTAATTGCTAAAAAGGAATAAAAATAAGGTTTTAAGGGTTTTTGGAGAACGAGTCATATCGGGCCTAACCATCAAGTGGTTTTTAAGAAGAAATAGCCCAAATAGGCAACAGAAACTCTTAGTAACACATTTGGATGAAGAAGGACTCAATGGTCCAAGCTGAAGAAATGCAAAGCAGTTGCATTTGGGCATGCATCAGCACTTCGCGTCCCGACACGAGTTCTAGCGTCCTGACGCGAGTTCTTGCGTCCCGACGCGGAGCCTTGTCTCACGCACGTACATGTCATCAACTTTGCACTCCTTTGGTAAAAAGGCCATAACTCTCTGCTCAGAACTCCAAATAATAAACTATTTGATTATGTGGAAAGAGAAATCAGAGCTCTATGTTTGGTATGTTTTAATGGAAGTCTAATTCCCACATTTCAGATGTCAAAAATAGAGAGCAAGGGGACACCAACATGCTGCCAGGTGGCAGAACTCAACTTTGCACCGCTATGGTATTTTGACCATATCACTCTGGTTATAATTCCAATTGCTAAATGGTTTAATGATTTAGAAATCTAACTTGTAGCACTATATTTTATATGTTTAGAGGAAAGTCGAATTTGGACAATTAATAGGTCAAAAATACAGAAGAATAACATGATAATTCTGTTAACATGCTGAGCTGTCACACTTTGATTTAGTCAAAGTTTGTTTCTTTGATTTTAGGGATGTCTCCAACTCTTTTAGAATTTGAAAGGCTATGAAATATGATCTCTTTGGAGGGAATTTTCAGTTTATATATCAATCACCCATCATTATCTATCTCTAAGTTTAACTTGGTAAAAGATGGAGAGAGAAATATTGAGAAAAGGAGAGGAAAAAGAAAGGGGCAAAATTCTGAGCTCATGGAGATGGAGTCTTCATCATTAATGGAGGCTTACACCTTGCACACGAGAGGCTAAATTTCTTCCTAGGGATTTGATGTAACCCTTGCCAAGTAATTATGTCTTGATTGTATATAAATTTGGGTAACTTTGCATATTTGTGGCAAGTTGTATAATCTAGAGATTACACTTTGATGTATTTGTGCTTCATTCTATATATAATCTTGTTGAGACTCTTATCTTGTCTTAGAAATTATTTCTTCATGATTATGCTACTTACATTCTTAGAGCGATAATAAGGATGAGATTATGCAATGGTTATTTTGGTATGTAATTGAGAATTTATATAGATTATACTTAAGGAAGATGGACCATGCTACACCTTTACATTAATGTAATTAGGTAGATAGTCCATACCAATTGAAGATAATTTATGATAGATAATTAATTTCATGTGCTGCAACATATAATTGAAGGACCTTGATAGGCCATACCTAGGGAAGATGGTTCATACCACAACCTAGTTTAGGTGGATAAGCCATGTCAACTAAAGATGGGTTATGCTTAGTCCTGAAATGTATGATTTTCTTGAAGATATTGTAATTGTCTTGCATTTCTACATATCATGGTTACATGTATAAATTGTTCCCCAAGTTAATTGCAATTAGACATGTTTACAAGGCTTGTAGTGAAGTCATTTCCCTAGCCCTTATCTTTATTATCCCATTTACTTATAATCAAAATTTTGTTTTATTAATTTTAGTTAATTTCAGTTTATGTATGTGACAAACAAAATAATCCAAAAACTTTCTTTCACAAATCAAATCGTAAATTAATCTTACAATCTTGATTACCATAAGCTAGCATTCCTTGTGGTTCGACAAACCTTTATAACAGCCTTATTCTACATTGATATATATATATATATATATGTGCTATTGTTATAAGTGGTAATTTAAAGTGGTATACATTTGTAGCTACCACATGGTGTCTTTGTTGTGTGTGAGTTTCATGCATCGGTGTATGGGTTTTGTGACCAGAAAGGTCAGGTATGTGATGTGAGGTTTTCGTGAGGTAGGTATGACCTCTAGGGGTTAGCATTTGTGATGTAGGTCGCAATTTGGTATAAAGGTTCTCCTCGAACTCGTTTGTGGTGGGCGTGTTTGAGACTGCTAGAGTCACGGGTGTAGGTTATGGGTTGTAGATGTATATTTCGAGTGTGCTAGCATAGTCTTAGGAAGAGTGTTGGTCATGGTTGGTTGAGAGGTGATTCCCATTTCGGGAAACTACAGGAGTGTGTCGCTGGTAATCGACTCATGGAGAGTTGATTGCATGGCTCGGCTGGCGAGCAGGATTAGGTTGTCACGGCTGTTGAGAGAGTCACGAGGTGGGGTATAATGGTCAGTTTTAGTTGTGTAGAGCAGGATTGCAGTATAAGGCAGGTTGTGTGAAGTCATTAAGGTGCTTGGTTGTTTACGAATGAAGTGATAGTTGGTGGGTACTGTGTTAACAAATGGACTGTGTTCTAGGATTTGAAAGCTGTGGACTGGAGTTGAATTTTATGTTGCTTCTGGGGTATGAGGAGGTAGTGCTTGTTGTTTATGGATTCAAAGGTAGACTGATGATAAGAATGATTGGGACGAGGTTGATCTTGTAGGTTTAGTTAGTAAGCCATTTGACTTTTGTCAGGCCAAGGGTGTTCTGAGGAACGGGAATGATGAGAAGTAATGATGTTGAACCTAGGGTATGAAGTTTTCCTGTTTAGGCATGTGGATTGCTTAGAAAGAGTGGTTCAAGTGATTGATTGCATTGTTGATGGTTCTAAGGTGACAATTGGGTGTTGAGTATTTTGGGTTTCAAGCTCATTTTTGTTTTGAGGATTTGTCAGTATGATATTGCCGTATTGAGGTTCTTTTCTAGTGGTATGTAGTGGTCGTTATGGGAGTATCGAGAGTAATGCTCGTTCTTCTGTTACGATGATATTATCTTAAGGATGTTGGGGAAGAATCGCTTGGTGGTGACTTGATGATCCGGTGAGATGAGAGGTTTGAGTTGTCATTCGAGGATGATGGTAGTAGAAGTGTTCTGGTGTGATGTTTAGTACTGATGAGCTTAATGGATTAGAGATTGTGAGGTGTTGCATATTGTCAGGTAGATGATGAGGTTATGCATCAGTCAAGGTAATGGTGGGCAACTTAGTCATTAAAGTCGTGAGGGTAATGTAACCATATAGGTACCTTTTTCTTTAGATGAGTCATGGGTTGATGTGAGTGGCGTCACGAGTCTCGTGCATAATGTTTGAGGTAGTGTCACCTGGAAATGTAGTGATTGAATTGGTGGTAAAGTGTCTTTTATGGCTTAGAGATTGTCGTTTGGGAGTGACTGATTCTTGATGGAATGAGACATGGTGTCCAACGTATAGTGATTGTTCCTCATGTTAGTATGTTGTGGGCATTGGTGCTCTTATTTGATTGGTTTTGGTCAGTATGGGTGTTGCGGAGTAACATTTGCCAGGTTCCAATGTTGATTGTGTATGACGGTCCATTAGTGGCGAGGTCACCTAGAGTTGAGGTCGTAGTTTCGTATGTGTTTCCAGTTAGTTCTTCTCATTGTGTGTAAGGAGTTCATTTCATCTCAGGTTGGATTGGGTGTCCACGGTTAGTCGATTGGTGAGTAGCGTGTGACAGGGTGTCAGGTGCATTCAGGTGCGAGTCGTTAGTCTCTTATGAGAGCGGGGTTCATTACCCTTTCTGTTTGTTCTAGTCCTGGTAAGGACATCGTTTGTCGTATATCTTGTCCTCCATCTAGGAATTGTACGGGCCTGCGGATGGGATGAACCATGTGTGGTTTGTTATGTTGTTAGAGTTCATCGGTAAAGTTTGGTTGTATAGGTCGACTCACTCTCACGGAGGGAGGTGGAGTGTTTAGTTTTTGTATTGTTTGTTCTGAGAGTGGTTATGACTGATGGAATGTGAGGTACGGGTTGCCAAATAGGGATTGTATGTTTCCTGTGTTTAGTACTAGCGGTGATGGCTAGGGAATGTGTCGTGAACAGCAGTTTGAGGATGGTTAGGTGATGTGATGTGAGTTATGTACTTAGAAGTTTTGTTGGCATTTGATTCGAGTAGTGTTTTGAGGACAAGTGTTGGTATTGTTTGAGTGTTAAATAACTAGAAAGTGAATGTGGGATTCTATTGAGGAATAATGGTAATGATTGACTTTAGCTTTGAGGTTTCAGGCATGAGATGGTCGTATTGCATGTTTTGACGAGGTCAGAATTGAATCGAATGATGTTATGGAGTTGTTTGCCTAGTATGGGTATTATGAGAATATTAGAAAGCTTTGATGCTGGTCGATGATTGAGACATTTGGTGCTGTATTTTTTTTGTTTGTTATGGTTATGTGATTGAGATATGATTGGGATTCTTAGAACAAGTATATGATTGTATGGTTGCTGAGGTTACATAGAACAATGAATGGATAGTGAGTGGATTTTATGGTGTTTTGGGGACTGTGTGAGATTATGTTTGAGGTTTGGACCTGAGGACAGGAACGACATTTGTGCTGAGATCAGATCGAGGATGAGAATGGTCTAGCTAACCATTTCTCCTGAATCAATCATTCTTTAGCGTGATATCGGGTCAAAGGTCAATGATTGTTTTGAGTTGTCACGAATAGTGTGAGTATGGTTTTGGGCATGTGTCAGTGTGGTGGTGTGGATTCAGGGAGTTAGCTTGGGTAATGAGGTGTGTTAGGTGGGACTAAGTGTCCAATCCATTTGAATATTAAAGATATTATTTTGAGGATTTGAGTCCTAGGTACACAGGATAGTGCGCCTTACTGATTTGGTGACTAATGTTGATGCTGGCATTGGGAGATTTATCGTTTAGTCATCTTGAGGTTGTTAAGTGTAATGATTATTGTATGATGCAGTTTGTAATCGTTGGTATGGTTATGTGATAGTGTAGCTACGTGTTAGATAGCGAGTACTTGGTTTGACGGAAATGTATAGAATTAGGATTTTTTGTGTCCTTTGAAGGATGAGTTGAGGTTTAATGTTGTCTTTTTCGGTGGTCTGATGACAGTTTTTTTCTCTGGCTTGGAGCCTTTCGTGACAGTATAGAGTGGACTGATGTTCGTTTTGAGTTGAGTATAGTGTGGAGCGTACCAGTTGGTTTTGTGTTCTGATGTTATGAGTGATGAGTACCCTTATAGGGTGGTGAGTAATGTGTTTGGTGGCAGTGGTGTGTAATTGCATTGACATCCGGTGTCAAAGGTAATAAGGTTGTGAGCTGGTTGTCCTTCAGGTTCTATGCGATGTTCTCTGGCTTGGGAGAAGGTTGTGGGCCTCCTTCAGAAGGAGGGTAGATTTCGAGGACGAAATCTCTTTAAGGAGGGTAGATTGTAATATTTCTGTTTTTCACCATTTTTCATTTTATGGAATTCTCTGATTTTACGAGGGTATTTTTGTCTTTTCTTGTTTTGTGTGCCGGACAGTGTGGGGTGTGTCGGGTGTGTCCGAGAGTTGTTTAGGGTATTCCATCGAATTCAGGACTCTTGGAAATGCACTGGTTGCCATTTCGGCATTTTTTCGTTTTTCAGGCAGGAAAGTCTCGTGTGGGACCCGCCACTAGAATTGTAGCATACGGGGGTTTTGGTTGAGTCCACTTGCATTTTGTTTAATTTATTTAAGTGTGTTTTATGTTGTATTTGTATAGTTTATATGCATATATGTGTGTGTGTGTGGTGGAAAAAGAAAAGAAAAGTCAAAAAGATAATTTTTGGTGGTGGGACCCACCACTAATTTCATTTTAGTGGCCAGGAGGCCAACATTGGCCTCATTCTCATTCTCTCTCCCTGGCTAGCTTTCTCTCTAACCCATTTCATCCCATTTTTCTTTTCTTTTTTCATTCAAAGCTTCAAAGTTTGATTATTCTTCAACCGGTGAGAATTTTTGGGTGTCGTTTGAGGCAAAACGAAGAGCTAGACGAGATCTACAAGTGGATGTAAACAATTTCTTCTTTGGCCAACATTGGAATTTTGAACCTAGGGCTTGGGTTTGGGGGTTTTTCATTTAGCTTTGAGGTAGGGGTTCTTAATTCACAATTTCTTGCTCCTTTGTGAATTATTTTCTTTAATTTTGTTGGCTAGATGCTATATTGTACTGATTTACTCTAAAATGATTATCTTGTTGTAAATGAAGTATGTGATTATATGTTTTATTTGATACTACATGGACTAGTATGCTTGTATAATTAATAATTCATGCCTTATATGCTCACTTTGTTAAATTATTGTTGAATAGAAGCATGCTATATTTCTTTGGAATATCTTGCAAAGCTTGTTAAGTGTTTTAAGTTTGAAGTAGTTGTAGAATAATAAGTATTGGCATGGCTTGAATTGACATGAGCATTTTTGCATAAACATTGGGAAGAAAATGGGAAGTTGATTTTTGAAAGAAATGAAAAATAGGATTTTGGGGAAGAAAAGTTTTCGAATGATGGTTTTTTGAAAAATCCGGTCGCCTAGGGGTTACCGAAGGGCTGTGGTGTTAGTGTGACCTAGAGGGAACTAGGGAGACCTCCCTAGCGTGGTTGAGTTATCTGGGCCCCAACTGATGCCAAGGGGTCACCGAGGGTCAGGGACAATTAGCCAATCCTTTTCTCGTGTTGCCGTGGGGTTACCATAGGACGGGTTTCATTAACGGTTTGAAATTGATAATGGAAAAGGTTTTGGAAATGGGGAGCGACTGATCGGCTGATCAACTATACATCAACCTTCGCAATTGCACGAATCATTGTAAAATAGGGCTATTGGTCGGGTAAGTCGAACCACTGGGACTGTGCTAGTCTATGGCAACCTAAGAGTCTAGATTACTTTTAGAATGATGAGGGGGTATATAGAGTTTTGTTGGTTTGTCACTTAGTCACTACGAATTCAGAATGCATAAAACGATAAATTGAAGTAGATTAAAAGGAGTGAAACTTAGGTGGAGAGGACTAGGGAAATGAATCCACCACACACCTCATAAACATGCTAGCTTGCAATTAACTTGGGGAACTACTTATGTAAATGACCATGATATATAGAGATGCATGATAACTACACTATTTTCAAGAAGTTCATACAATCAGAGCTAAGTATAAACCATCTAAGTATAATCCCCTAGGAATGGCCTATCAAATCCCTTACTTTGTATGGTAAATGCATATGTAATCAAAGACTAAGTATAATCCATCCACGGTTGGTATGAACCATCTACCTAATTACATTAAACTAGGGGTGTAGTATGGTTCATCGTTCCTAGGAATGGACTATCAAAACCTTCACAAGACATGCCAAGAAAACCATTTCATATTCTCATCTCCATTCTCACTATGAAGATATAAGCCCTATAATCATGCAAACATACAATCTAAGACAGGATGATACATTTAACACAATCATTTATTGAATTGAAGAACATTTACAACATGTGTAAGTCTCTAGAATATGAAAAGATCACAAATACACTTCATTCCCCAAATTAAAACAAGATTATAGCATGCTTACAAAGGAGGCTTCATCACCTCCCTAGATGGAGGTTTAGTTACCCATTGATGCATTAGAGGAAGGAGGAAGCAAAGCCTTGACCTCCATTTTCGAGCTCCCCTCTTCTAGCTCCAAGAACACACCTCTCTTGCTCTCTTCTCTCTCCTCTATCTTGTAAAAATGAAGCTTCCTCAAAATGTGTGGCTCTCCCCTCTTTATCTAGATAAGAAATCCACCCAAAAAGCCCTCTCTCTCCTCCAAGAAACATCCCCAACCAACTCATAAAGGAGAGCTTCCAAAGTAGGTAAAATCTGAGCACAAGTGGGCTGAGTCGTGTAGAATTCTGCCCTAATTTCGAGTGCTCGAAATAGGGCCTCGAGCACTCGAAAATTGGGCAGAATGCCCTATGCTTGTTTTGCTCCGCCCGGACCTACTTTGGTAAAATTGCCATAACTTTGCACTCCAAACTCCGAATGATGAACCGTTTGAAGATTTGGAAAGATGATTCAGAGCTCTAAAAACTTCATGTTTTGATGGAGATCCAAATCTCAAGGATGATTGGTCGAAAATAAAGATCAAGGAAGAATTTCATTGCTGCCAGGCAGTTCTGCGCACCTCTGGTAAAAAGGCCATAACTCTCTGCTCCGAGCTCCGAATGACAAACCGTTTGAATATTTAGAAAGATAATTCAGAGCTCTAAATATGCAAGTTTATAATAGAAGTCCAGATCTCGAGTTTTCAAGGTCAAAATGGCGAGCAAAGTCCAGGTTCCACTGCTGCCAGAAATTCAGCATTGTGACCTTTGATGTTCAAAACTCCACAAAGCATCCTTCTTGCTTCTTTTTGGCCAATGAACCTGAAAATATGCAAAAACGTGCATATGAAGGTAATCTACATAATTAAACAAACAATGGACTTAAATAATGCAATTAAGGGCGCTTGAATATGCAATATTCGGCGCTTATCACACCCCCAAACTTACATTTTGCTAGTCCCTTAGCAAAACCAAAATGAAAAACTTGATGGAATGAAAAACATGGGAATGCTAAAACAAAAATATCAACCATAGCAAAAATAAATATATACATAGCTCAAATACAACTTGAAATAGACAAAGAGCTGGAGACGGGGTCATTAGGAAAACTACCATGCATATATGAAGCTTTGATACAAAAATTTACAAAAACCATTTCAACATGCATGCATCAACATCATCGTCCATATAAATAACTCAATTGTCATCTCTTAAATGGAAATCAACTTTACTTCAGTGAAAGTGAATTGGATTCTCAACATGCGGCTTTTACTTTCTTTTCCAATTCCATGGTACAAGTTTTCAAATCATTGAATTCCCCTTTAAATGAGGTCCCTAAGGCATGATTTTATTTACAAGACAACTTTTGTTGCTTGTTGACAATTTATTGTAACTCATAAGGGAAACATAGAATGGTTGTGCAATGCTGAAGTCCCTTAAGCTTTCTAACCAACCCATGTAGCAAGCGTTAGGCCAACAACTCCCAAACCAGACGGCTTTAGGGTGCTAAGTGTAGATACACTCCATAGGGCTTAATAGCTCGAGTTGGAAAGGTTCCGAACTCCAGCGAACCATGCTTATTACAATTTTTTTTGAATGACCGTGCAATATTTAAGTCCTTTAAGCTTTCTAACCAACCCTTGTAGCAAGCGTTAGGCCAACAACTCCCAAACCAGACGGCTTTAGGGTGCTAAGTGTAGAGACACTCCTAGGGCTTAATAGCTCGAGTTGGAAAGGCTACGAATGTCAACTGGTCATTTTTTTCTATCTTTCTCAGTTTTTTTTTTTTTTTAGACAACTTAAATCATGCCAAAGATATTCATCTATCAGATTCATCAAATCAAATTAACTAGGCCAAGGTTAAGGTCGATCAAGTTGCATGCCTCACAGTTAAGTTTCTAATGTGCATCTGTGCATTGTGAAGCTTAAAAGAGTGTCAAATCCAGCGAGAATCTAATTGAGACATTTATATAGACTGATTTGAATCCACATGATCATTTCAACTCAAATTTTTCTTTATTTTCAAAAATGTCAATTGCTTCTATACACAAGGTATTAAACATATGCTTCATCCCCAACAAGTTTAAATCATACTATCATTGCTTAGCAAAAATGTGAAACCAAAAATGTCCTATTGCACCCCCAAACTTGAATGTCACATTGTCCTCAATGTGTGAAGATAAGTGAAACAAAAATAAGAGCAAAGAAGGTAAAAGAACAATATTACCAAGTAGAGTGACGAATGCAAAAATATCCATCGATGTAAATGCGCAAACGCGTCCCCCAAACTTGGACATGAAGACCTATCAAAACACAACTAAAATATACATGGAAAAGCATAGGGCTCGTAAGAAAAACCAAAACAGAAATAAAAACTCTAACCTGAAGTTTAGTGCAAGATGAAAAACAAAATAATGCCAAAAAAATTGATTTATTTATTTATTTAGTATTATTATTATTAGTATTATATATATATATATATAAATATATATGTATATATATATATATATATATATATATATATATTTTAAAGATGTGCATGAGGGGTTAGTCGCATGAGAGGTTGGTTTGGTTGAGAGGGTGGTGTGCATGCAAGGGGGTGGTGAGGTGGTTGTGGTTAAAGGAGATGAGGTTGAGTTTGTGAGTTGGGTTGGTTGAATGTGGAGGTGGGGTGTGAGGTTGAGAGAGAGGGTGATGCAGGTCGTGGAGTTGGTGTTGATGGTGGTTGGGTTTGCATGGGGTTGGGTTGATTGGTGCAAACCGAGAGGAGTGATGGGGTTGGGTTGCTTGGTGTGGGTAGGTTGGTGGCAGGGTGGTGGTTAGTTGGCATGCAGGGTGGTTGCATGCTTGGGTTGGCCTGGATGGAGAGATGTCGAGAGGTTGAGAGAGGTTGAGTGCTCGGGTGGTGAGGGTGGGTTTGATGGGTTGAGGTTTGCCGAGAGAGATGAGGAAGGTTGGGGGGTTGATGGTGGTGAGTTGTGGGTTGCATGCATGGCGGGATGAGATGAGGGTGGTGAAGTGAGGTTGGTGCTAGCCGAGAGGAAGGAGGGTGGTGTGTGGGGTTGAGGTTGAGTTGGTGGTTTGTAGGTGAGGGAGATGGAGAAGGTGAGGTTGGTTTGGTTGATATGGTTGGTGCATGGTGAGGGGCATGCATGCATGGGACTTGGGAGTTGGTTTGGTTGATGTGGTGGTATGCAAAGATGCTGAGAGGGGATTGTTTGCTGTGAGGATTGGGTTGGCATGGTTTATGGGTGGATGCCGAGAGTGAGAGGTGTATAGGTTGGTGGAGTTCGAGCATGGTTTGTAAGGTGGGTTGGTATGTGGAGTTGTGGGTGGTGGCTGGGTGGTGGGTTAGTTTAGTGTGTGCAAGGTGGTGTGCCGAGGGTAGGTGATGGTTTGGAGTGTGGATGAGTTGCAGGCATGGGCATGCAAGGTTGATGGGCATGCATGAGGTGAGGAAGTGGGTGGGTTGTGAGATGCAGAGGAGGTGTGTATTAGTGCATGCAAGGGGTTGGGTTGGGTTTGCATGCAAGATGGGCATGCAGGAGGGGCTGCATGGGAAGGGAAGTTGATGGTTTGGGTTGAGGTTTTGGATAGCAGGTCGTGGAGTTGGTTTGGTTAGTGCCGAAGTGGGGTAAAGGTTGAGATGCTGTGCAAAGCTGTGGAGGTTGTGAGTTGGTGTGGTGGTTGCATGGTCGTTTAGAGAGAGAGAGAGATGGTGGGTTTGGATGTGGGGGTTGGTATGGTGCATGGTGTGTATTGATATGTTGATGGCATAGTGGCCGAGAGATGGTGTGAGAGAAGTTGGTGTAGGTTGGTAAGAAGGGTGAGTTGTTTCTTGCATGGTGGCTCATGCATTTGGGGAGGGTTGCAGATGGAAGGTGATTGCTGGAAGTGGGTTGTTGCCGAGAGAGAGAAGGTTTGGAGTTGGGCATTGTCGAGCAATCCAAATGGGTGCTAGAGGTGCTCGGAAATTGGGCAATGAGATTGAGAGAGGTTAGTATGGGATGGAGCAAAATTCGAGCACTCCAAAGAGGAAGCTGGAGTGCTCGAGCTTGGGGCAGAGAGAATGGCCAAGATGTGGAGGGATGTCGAGCACTCGAAATGCCAATTCGAGTGCTCGAAATTGGATCAGTAAGCTCGGGAAAATGAAGATGCTTATGAGATGAAATGCTAAGCACTCGGAATGGGTGCTAGAGCCCTCGAACTGGAGGCAGTGAGCATGCTAGGCGGATGAAATCACTGGGAAGGATTTTTGAACAATTGCAACATTATGCCAATGGAAAATTTTCCAAGCTTGATACATTGCAACATGATGCAAAATGGATGAATTTCTCAAAAATGAAATTTTCAAGCTTGGCATGCATGGGAAGAAATGGAGACTTTGTATTGGAAAATCATTGGCAACTTTGCATGCTATTCCAATCCAATGCATGGATAGATTTTTAGGAAAATTTTGAAAACTTTGCATGCCATTCCCATGCATGGAAAGATTTTTAAAGCTTTGCATGGCAGTTGGAAAAATATTTGAAAACTTTGCATGCCATTCCATGCATCGAAAATTTTTCATGTCATTCCCATGCATTGAAAAATCATTGCAAGCAGCAGCTTCAATTCAAGCCATGCATGGAAAATTTTAAAACTTTGCACATTATTCCAATCTAATGCATGGATGGATTTTTGAAGCTTTGCATGCATGGAAAGAAATTGAAATTTTGCATGGGACAATGCATGGGGAATTTTGAAAAAATTTCAAACATTGCAAATGCATGGAAAATTTTTAAACAGTGCAAGAATTTCAATGCATGGATGATTTTGCGAAAATTTTCAAGAATGTATTACAAATGAGACATTATGCACATGAGTAGCATTCCCAAGATCCGGTGAAATTGCTAGGAAGCGATGGAAATTTCCGGAAATGAAAATCAGAGTTGAGAAGGTCTAAGAAGCCAGTCTAAAAATGTGGAACACAACTTAAGATAGTTCCAGAGAAAGTTAAATTTTGGCATTTCTTAACCATTTCCCAGAAAATTTCATAGCTCAGACAATTGAACATTAGGGAGGCATTGAAGTAGAAAGAATTGCTCCCCATGGGTGCTAAATTTAACGTCAATAGCTAGACGCACCGAGATCAGGTTAGTCCTTATCACCCTATACCATGTCTCTCTAGAGAGTCAAGTTTCCCCAAATAGGATAATTCTTTTAAAAGCGGAGGAGGAAGAGCTTGAAGACAAAAGTGGAAAAAAGGTAACGGAAAGACCTCAACCCACTCTTCATCCTCAATGAAGAACTTTGGATTATGGGGCTTATTTGGATTATGGGAAGATGGATTAGGTGAGGGTGCACCAAGCAAAGACTGATGAAGTGTCATATTGAGCACGGGAATGCTCGACAAGTTATCCTTCAGACTTTCAACATCCTCCTCACATTTATCCGGCGGTTCGGGCTCAACAGCTTGAGACAACTCAAGTGACGGAATGGGAGGAAGTGCAAGCTCCCAAGAGAGGGATACATTTGATGTTGCCCAAGGAAGAGAGAGAATAGGTGGAAGAATATCAAACAAAGAATTTACTTCCAAAATAGAATTGTCAACATCAAAATCCTCATAATTGAAATGAGCTAAGCAAGCTTTTAGAGGATCCTCCATTAAAGGAGGTGCATCAAGCAAAGGATTCTGTAGGGGCTGTTTTGGAGTAGGGTAGACGATCTCTACATCATTATTTTTCCCATTTTGAGCCACAATTGCTTCATTTTGATGTGGGGCAACAATTTGATCTTCAACCACCATTTCATCATTTTCACATGTAATAACCACTTGATCATTCTCATGATGAAAGTTACTAGGAGTAATCTCATCATTCATAGAATTTTCTTTTGGATTGGCCATAAATTCAAATGAAAATGTTTCCTCCTCTTCATGATTTTTAGCATTAATCCTTTGTTGAATTTGAGATATTTGGTCATCTATCATTGCACTAACTTGGGACTGGTGATATGGTACCACTTGATTGATAGACTCTACTATGGATTGCATGCTAGCAAGGGAGGCCAATAGTTGATTGTTGGAGTCCATCATTTGCTTGTGCATAGACTCCATCATTTGTTTGTTAGAAACAATTAGCTCATCCAATGGAGACGGTGGAAAAGGAGAAGAGGGCTGGAAATAATGATCATTGGGTTGAAAATTGGCTTGAAAAGGTTGCCCATGAGATTGTGGGGTTGAATTTTCCATGTCATGCCATAAGAAATTTTGGTGATCTCCCCTAACCGAGTCATAACCATTGAAGTATGGATTACTACCCGGTTCAGAGAAATTTGCATTTGGTTGCTCTAGATAAAAATCCGAGAATTGTCTCGTTGGAAGACAATCTCTTGTATGATGTGAATTACTAGAGCAAAAAGCACAAAATGCATGTGGTGTGTAGAATTGAGTTGGGAGATAATTATTCTCCATCTAGGAGTTAAACATCAACAACACACAACATAATCAACACAACAATTCTTTATCATCAACTCCACATACAATGATATTCCCTTTCTCCTCAATTATCAAGACAAAAATTAAAATGGCCACGACAAGGACCGATGCTTGGAATTGAAAATACACAATTGAAATAGCCTCGACAAGGGCTTGCAATTTATCTATTTCTAAGCTTAACACATGCACGATATTCACAATTTGAAACTAGAAGGTCAAGAGACTTACCGGGGGTCCTCTAGACTTATAATTTGCTAGCATTCCCCACGGCGAGCTTCGAGTTCCTAGAATCTCACTTACAACACAAAAATGGTTAAACCACACAAGAAATATTCACAAAAAACAGTATTCACAATCAAACTAAATTTAACCCTTGAAACTTCGGTTGCTAAACCGTTTGCAGTCCCCGGCAACGGCGCCAAAAATTGATCGGTTGATCAACTATACATCAACCTTCGCAATTGCACGAATCATTGTAAAATAGGGCTATTGGTCGGGTAAGTCGAACCACTAGGACTGTGCTAGTCTATGGCAACCTAAGAGTCTAGATTACTTTTAGAATGATGAGGGGGTATATAGAGTTTTGTTGGTTTATCACTTAGTCACTACGAATTCAGAATGCATAAAACGATAAATTGAAGGAGATTAAAAGGAGTGAAACTTAGGTGGAGAGGACTAGGGAAATGAATCCACCACACACCTCATAAACATGCTAGCTTGCAATTAACTTGGGAAACTACTTATGTAAATGACCATGATATATAGAGATGCATGATAACTACACTATCTTCAAGAAGTTCATACAATCAGAGCTAAGTATAAACCATCTAAGTATAATCCCCTAGGAATGGCCTATCAAATCCCTTACTTTGTATGGTAAATGCACATGTAATCAAAGACTAAGTATAATCCATCCACGGTTGGTATGAACCATCTACCTAACTACATTAAACTAGGGGTGTAGTATGGTTCATCGTTCCTAGGAATGGACTATCAAAACCTTCACAAGACATGCCAAGAAAACCATTTCATATTCTCATCTCCATTCTCACTATGAAGATATAAGCCCTATAATCATGAAAACATACAATCTAAGACAGGATGATACATTTAACACAATCATTTATTGAATTGAAGAACATTTACAACATGTGTAAGTCTCTAGAATATGAAAAGATCACAAATACACTTCATTCCCCAAATTAAAACAAGATTATAGCATGCTTACAAAGGAGGCTTCATCACCTCCCTAGATGGAGGTTTAGTTACCCATTGATGCACTAGAGGAAGGAGGAAGCAAAGCCTTGACCTCCATTTTCGAGCTCCCCTCTTCTAGCTCCAAGAACACACCTCTCTTGCTCTCTTCTCTTTCCTCTATCTTGTAAAAATGAAGCTTCCTCAAAATGTGTGGCTCTCCCCTCTTTATCTAGATAAGAAATCCACCCAAAAAGCCCTCTCTCTCCTCCAAGAAACATCCCCAACCAACTCATAAAGGAGAGCTTCCAAAGTAGGTAAAATCTGAGCACAAGTGGGCTGAGTCGTGTAGAATTCTGCCCTAATTTCGAGTGCTCGAAATAGGGCCTCGAGCACTCGAAAATTGGGCAGAATGCCCTATGCTTGTTTTGCTCTGCCCGGACCTACTTTGGTAAAATGGCCATAACTTTTCGCTCCGAACTCCGAATGATGAACCGTTTAAAGATTTGGAAAGAAGATTTAGAGGTATAAAAACTTCATGTTTTGATGGAGATCCAAATCTCAAGGATGGTTGGTCGAAAATAAAGATCAAGGCAGAATTTCATTGCTGCCAGGCAGTTCTGCGCACCTCTGGTAAAAAGGCCATAACTCTCTGCTCCGAGCTCCGAATGACAAACCGTTTGAATATTTAGAAAGCTAATTCAGAGCTCTAAATATGCCATTTTATAATAGAAGTCCAGATCTCGAGTGTTCAAGGTCAAAATGGCGAGCAAAGTCCAGGTTCCACTGCTGCCAGAAATTCAGCATTGTGACCTTTGATGTTCAAAACTCCACAAAGCATCCTTCTTGCTTCTTTTTGGCCAATGAACCTGAAAATATGCAAAAACGTGCATATGAAGGTAATCTACATAATTAAACAAACAATGGACTTAAATAATGCAATTAAGGGCGCTTGAATATGCAATATTCGGCGCTTATCAGCGACATTGCATGACATTGCATCCCATTTCACGGCATATCCATTCATGACTTGGGCTATTGATTTCTTCTTCAAAACCCTAAAAGCCACCGAGAAAGAGAGATATGAGAGAGATTAATCGATAGATTCTGTGGCCTTTTCCTTTTCTTTTATAGTGGAAAACAAGTCCCAATCCCCTTTGTAATTGCCCGATCATTTTTCTTCCTTTTCTTTTTCTCAGATTTTAACGGATTTTTTTTTTTTCCGTTGTCTTTTCCTTTTTTTGTTCGGTTTTTCATCACTTGATGTTGTCTCGAGTGCTCTGGAATGATTTTCGAGACTTTTTTCCTTAGATTGACAACTTCCTTTGGGGATTGTGTTATTTCCATATTTTATTTTTCCGAACACTATTCACATTTTGTCTTTTTCTCGTTTATCCTTTTTCCTTGCACAACCTCACTTTTTGTGCTCGGATTTGATTCCGGTTTTGCATGCATTCATGATATTTGATTTCCATGATAGTGATATTTTTTACTTTTCTAGAAAAGCATGTTGATTGCTTACTTCTTTCATAAAGGGGCATTAACGCATACTTTAGTGTAATTATTCTTAACTTATGGGGTTTTAGTGTAATTAAATAAAGTAATTATTTTTCATCTTGGGGACCATTTTGCAATTAAATTTAGAAGATATTTTCAAAAAGGACCTTTTTGCAATTTTTGAAAAGTGTGACAAGTGTCCCACTCTCATTGGTCCACTTGTTGACATTTGTGTGGAAACACTTTAATGCATTGGATGATGACATTTGGAGGGTGAGGATTCACCCACTTGTTGGCTTAGGATTGGTGCACTTGTTAGCTTGGATGGTTGACAAGTGTAGGTATGGGATTAAGCCTAGGAAGGAGCCATGGATTGGTGACAAGTGTAGGTTCATAATTTAGTCTTGCAAATATTTTTGGGCCACTTTGGGATTATGGTTTTAAAGGAGGGTTTTTGTGCAATTGACCATAGATATGTGTGTTGACCATGGTGTAAGAGCACATAGTGAGTGGAGGATTTCTATTTCCTCCACTCACACTCAACCACATTAGTTCATTCTCTTCCTTACAAGAAAACCCTAGCCTCCATGGATGGAGCTTGAAGCCTTAGGCATTGACTTTTTGTTCCCTTCATCTTCCTCTTCAAAACCCTTGAAGGATCTAGACTAACTACTAGTTTTGCTTTGGTATCTAGAGATTCAATTCTCTAGTGAGGTATTGATCTATTATTTTGAAGTATTTTTATGTCATTATTGAGTGTTTTACATGCATGGAAGAGAATGACTTGTATTTTGCCCTTAAACTGTTTTAACTTAAAATTAATCTTGTCAAATTAAATATAGAATATGAAAATATACTCAATTAGCTTTCATTTAGTTTTGGTTTCATGTAATTTGGATTTAAAATGAATTAGTTATGAATTTTTGAAGTTGCAAGCTAGTTGCTGGAAATTTGAAGCTTTTCCTTTTTGGTACGGAAATAAATTTTTATATGGAGCTGTGGTGCTTCAATTGCCTTGAAATTTTTACTGGAACTTCCCCCATGGGTTTTACACTACTCAGAATTTTTTCACGATTTTAGAGCATTTCTAAATTTTTTAAAAAATCTGAAACTATCTGCTGTCCATGTTTTTATTGCAGCTGGAAAACATACTTTCAGATGATTTATTTCACTAACCTTTTGACATTGGATCGTGGTTAAATTTCCAGTTTTATACTCTCATATGTTTAATTGCAAAATAAATTAGGTTTTCCCAATTTGGATGTCAAATGAATTTTTCATGAATTTTCAAAATTGGAAGCTACAGGCTGAAAATGTGTTTTCTGAGTAGAATTTGTTTCAAAGTTGTGGGTCAAAACTGTTTCAATTGAAAAAATATTTTGGTAAACTAAATTTATATTATCAAATTACAGTATTTAAGCTTTCATTGGACTTTGGATTCATTCAATTTGGGTTAGAATTGAATTTTTTATGAATTTTACAAGTTGAAGGTAGCAAGCTGAAAAATCTGTTTTGCGGACCAAAAATTTGGGGCGATTTCATTTCGGTGGTAATTGGGATTTTCATTCTAATTAAGGTAGGGAATGTTTTAGGATTATTTGTGTGTTGTATTGTGTGTTTGCCATGATTATACAACATCTATGTATGCCTTGTATCAAATCTAGAAAATTAGTAATTTTTATTTCTTTGTATAAGATTTAAAATTTATGATGATGTATAACTTTGATTTGAATTGTAACATGATAGGAAATTATGCTTAGATATGTTGGTTAACATATATTAAATTTGGATCATTTCATTAAGAATTACAACTTTTATTTAATATTTATCTTTAGTGAAAGTTTAATTCACATGGTTGTATCAAGCATTAAATCAAGTTGTAATGTGGTATTTAATTAGGCCTTGGCATGTTCTCTAACATAGATTAAATTGAGGGCATTTGGAATTGTTTAAAAATCTAGAGGAAATTAATTAATTAGCTCGATTAATTTTGTTTTAAGTGTTTTAATCACTTAACTTCTTATTTGATGTTATTTATATGATGACCATGACATGTCTTTCGGTATATATTAAATTGAGATTATTTGGATTAACTTGGAATTTAGAGAATTTAACTATTTATGTTTAATTAAATTCTACTTTATTACTCCATGGATTTAATTGCATTTTGGAAGTGGTTTCTATATTTAAATCATGGATTTGGATTTGATGTATGTTTACTTGATTACTTTTGAGCATTAGATAACACAATTGTTACTTTTATATTCATGAGAATATGTTTTTCCTTATTGAATATATTGTTGCTATGTGTAAGGAATTGCACACTTTGTATTTGACATCTTACATGCCATAGTAGTTGTGAATTTTGAGCATGTATTGTATAAGTTTCCAAAGTTTGGATTGTGCTTGGTAAATAGTTGATATCTTGTATATACATGTCGATATATATACGTTATTGCACAATTTGTTGATTTTGGAAACTTGGGGATGTCGTTGCTTGGCTACGGCTAGGACTTGGTTCTAGTACGGGGGATTGTCCCTCTATATAGTCTAGTGCGCACATAGGGAGGTTACCCATGGGTTAGTAATCCTAAAGTAACTATGTTGTCAGTCTGATCCGACATGACGTCCGAGTATCCACTTTGTTTGATTTCGTATTTCATTTCAAGTTGATAACTAGATGATATTGTAACTTGTTGTTCCTTATTTGATTTCCTATTTTGAGCTTAAGATGTAGCTTTGTGCAAGCATGCTTCATGCGTTGTATTGGAAGTTCCATTGTTGGTTAAATTGCATCGATATCATAATTTGTGTTTTGATGTTCAAATGTAGTTTAGGAATGACCTTATAGATTCATTTTGAACATAGACGGTAGGTGGCATGACCTACACTTGTTGTTTTCGTATTTTGGATTTCAAGTTGAAGACTTTGAGAATCTATATCTTGTTGCCTTGTATAACATGTTTCCATGTTGTTTGAATTGCATGAACAATGTGATTATGATAGAAATGATCTAGGTATCTTAGGATGCTCCCTGGGTCTCATCTTGACATAGACGTTAGGTGGCATGAGCCCCTTTAACATGTTTCACCATAAGGTGATAAAATTGTAAAATGCTAGGTCGATGCATGCTCATCTCCTACGAGTAGCTTTATGTTACTCACCCCTACGATATTGGGGCATATTTTAGGTACAGGACTCAGGATTTGAAGATTCCATTGCTCCTTGGATGGCTTACAGTTTCTAAGTTTCTATTTTATGCAAGTGTTAGCATAAGATGCCTCTTTGTAGCCCTATTTGTTTAAACTTGTATTCGTTGGTTCGTATATGTAAAGTGTATGTAGGTGCACTCTTTTCAATGTATTTAACATGTATGAGATGAGGCCGGAGGTCAATGACATGTATCTCATTTTCTATGTACTTTTGTTTTCAAAGTTTATTATGAAAATATTAGAAAATGTTAAGTCATTGCTTCATAACTTTCGCATCGGGTGTTGGAATTTCATATCTTTTCTGCCCGGACTCAGAATCAGACGATTCTTGAGTTTAATTTTGTTCATTTTTCGTTGTCCTTCCAATGGTGTGCACGGTGGCACCCTTTTAAGTGAGAAATGACCATTTTGCCCTTAGTTCGTCTCTTTTCGGGTTAGGCATTCTTGCTTCATTTGCTTGGCTCATTTGAGTTCCATGGCTTCATGGAGAGTCATTTTGGGGCCTTAGGGATGACGTACATCTCTTGAGGTCATTTGGCTTCTTTTGCTTCCGCATTTCGTGTCCGTTATCGGGTCAACTTCCGGTTCATCACTAATGCACCAGGTTGAGAAATCCGGATCATTACACCCTTTAGATTGGTTTTACGACTTTTGGTAACAATTGGGCCAAAAGGAAATAAAGAAATATGATTTTTGGTCATTCTCGCATGTATTTACGACTTTCAGGACGTCCAGGCTCGAGCTCTAGAGTCCCAGGCTTGAGCTTTGAGGTCCAGGCTCAAGCATTTGGGTTCTGGCTTGAGCATCACCTGCCAGCAAATTGTTCTAACTTTGTAATGCAATTTTGACCCATTTAGATTGCGAATTTGGAGATGGTAATTGGAGACAAAAACGTCAGGCTTTGAGTCTTCTTTCCAAAGCAGCTGAGTTTACTCAATTTGGAGTTTCAAGTCAAAAGTTATGGCCAAAATACTAAAGTGGGTTCAGAGTTTTCAGCCATGCTTGAGCCTGAAGTGTTGGTGCTTGATCCTTTTGATTTGTGCTCAAGTCTTAGAGCTCAAGCTTGAGCTTTAGGAGCAAAAATTGTTCGGAACGTCTTTTTATTAATGGTGCTCAATCCTTTCTTCATGGTGCTAGATCCCAAGGTGCTGGGCTCGAGCTTTGGGGCTGTAGGCTCGAGCTTTAGGTGTTAGTGCTCGATCCCTGAGGTCTGGCACGAGGTTTGGGAGCTTGGAAGTCAATTCCTTCAAATTTCGACGCCTTGTGCTCGAGCTTAAGGGTCAAGGCTCGAGCACCCTTTATTTAAGCTCGGGCTTAAAGGTGCAAGGCTCGAGCTTCAATGCCTTGTTAGGCTTGAGCCTCAAGACTTGGGCTCGAGCTTTGGATTCTAAATTCTTCCAAACTTCAGCATTTAAGCTCTTGGCTTGCTCTGAATGACCGACAACGACGCGGTAAACTTCATTATCATTCTTTTCATCATAAAAGCCTGATTTTAACTATTCTTTGGGAAAACACCAAAAAACATGAAATAAACATAAATCAGTATAAAACAGGACAGATATATCACTTTAGGTCTTAACATATGCGTATTTAGGGGTTCGAATATACAATATTCAGCACTTATCAACAACCCTGGTTTTTCAAGCCAGTGCGTCCTGTGATGAACCGAAGGTTGATCCGATAACGGATCTAGATGCGGAAGTAAGAAACAAGTGAACGGTCTCCTAAGGCATAACACACCTCTAAGATACTTTGATGACCTTCCATGAGGTTGTGGAACTCAATGAGAACAGACGCGAAAGCAAAAGATCAAAAAAATAACAATTAAGCCCCTAGGGGCAAAATAGTTGTTTATGAAAATATGGATTCGGGTTCCACTGAGCACACCACTGGAAATAAAATGAAAAACTAATCAAGATGAACTCAAGAATCGCATGATTTGGAGTCCGGATGAAGGAGAAATGGCAAGAGGAAGAAAAACGAGCACTTAAGGCTAAAAGGGTAAATTGGTAATTATTCAGGAAGATCCGGGTGCAACCGAGCACACCATTGGAAAGACAGCGAAAAATTAGTCAAGTTCCAAAAAAAGTTCACTCAATTTGGAGTCCGGACGAATGAGAACGAGCGAAAAAAAAAAATCGACATTAGGACGTCGAAAGGGCACCCCACGAGCATCCTGACATGCTAGGGGAAAAAAAAGAAGGGTTCTGCCAGAACTGAGAGCCGAAACGAGGTCCGAAACGAATTTTTCTAGAATAACATGAAGAAGAAACCCCCCATAAAATCGATTTTTCTACCTGACCACGTGAAAAAATGAAAAAAACTCACTGCGAAATCTCCAAAATGCTCCTAGATCAGAAGAGGTCAAGAGGGCCAAAAAGCTGCTATAATGGTATTTCTGAATCTGTCCACATCTGAGAGCAAAAACGGTTTATCAAACGAATTTTTTTGGAAAAACACGAAAAAGAAACCTCTCCCAAAATCAAATTTTCTACCTGGAAACGTGAGAGAAAATGAAAACAACACAATATGAAATAACCAAAATGCCCCTAGATCAGTAAAGGGTTAAAAACTCAAAAAATGCTACTTTGCACCAAGTATGCATTTGGCCCTAAAAGCATTTCTAGGTTGAAATAAATGTGCACGCAAGTGTAATAAATGATTTTAAGCGCACGGGAATGGTCGCGTGGGAATGGTCCGCGGCTCCTGAGAAGCCCCGACTTAAAATCCGACCCCCCGACAGCCAAAAATGATAAAAATGAACTTGGAATCGAGATTTTGAAAACTAAAAATATAAAATGGTATCAAATTACCGTTTGGCCCGTGGCCACGCTTCATACATGATTAATGAGACCCTATGGAAGAATAAAAATGGAATTCCCAACCATGGTGAGACAATGACTTGTGATTTTTCAATATTTTCATAATATTTCATGAAATCAAGAATTACATAAGATGCAATATAAATGTCATTGGCCTTCGGCCTTATCTCATACAAGTCAAATACATCGTAAAAGGTGTACTTATGTATACGTTACATACATGGAATCAAGGATACAAGTTTTGACATATAAGGCTACAAAATGACATTTCATGCTAACATTTGCATGAAATGGAAACTTAAAAGCTACAAGACATCCAAAGAATGATGAGCATCACGAACCAAGTCTTCGTACCTGAAAAATTTCCCCGATAACTTTGGGGTGAGTAACATAAAGCTACTCGTAGGAGATGAGCATGCATAGACCTAACATTTTATAAATTTATCACTTTAAGGAGAAACAAGTCAAAGGGGCTCTTGCCACTTAGAATCTAAGTCAATATGCTTACATAGGATCATTCCGAAGTCGTATCAACATGAAGCAACATGAATCAAGATATCTATGAAATTGAACAAGGTTGGGACATTCCATACAACACGATAAGATTTAAATTTTCAAGAAATACTACTTGAAATTTAAAGAGGGAAATCAAGAGCAAAACATGATATCTATGTAATTTAAACAAGGTTGGATCATCCCATATAACACGAAAAGTTTTAAATCTTCAAGGAATGCAACACTTGAAATCTAAAGAGTGAAATCAAGGCAAAGCATAAAGTCTATGCAATTAAACAAGGTTAGAATAATCCATATAACACGAAAAGGTTTTAAATCTTCAAGGAATACAACACTTGAAATTAAAAGAATGAAATCAAAGATGAAGCATAAAATCTATGCAATGAAACGTGGTTGGAATATTCCATGAAACACGAAAAGGTTCTTAAATCTTCAAGGAATAACACTTGAAATTTAAGGAGTGAAATCAAACAATGTGGATACTCGGATATCGCCCGGATTAAAACCGTACTCTTGGGATCACTTTAGGGCTACTAACCCATGGGTACCTTCCCCTAGTGCGCACTCTAAGATAGGGAGTTCTCAATATCTCCCGTACTAGAACCAAGTCCTAGCCATGTCAAATCTTGATTGATATCACCGAGTTTCCAAAATCAACAAGTTGTGCAAGTCAAGATAGTATCAAGATACAAGTAATGCACTAAACACATTCCATACATAACCAAGATTTTGGAAACGCACAAGTCATGCTCTAAGTTCTCAACTATAATGGCATGTAAAATGTCAAGAAATCATAATGTGCATCTATATAGACTACAACCAAGATATATAGCACATGGAATCCGTTGATGTAAATATACCATAAGTATAAGATTAATGATTTAATTATTTACTAAGCTATACATGGATAATTAAATTGTTCCAAGACAATTGTGCTAGTTCATTAACTACCTTAATGAAATCAAGTTACAAGAAGTCTAGATACATGATAAAAAGCTAAAAGCCCCATGAAATACAAGTTACAACCATTTGAATTAAGTTCCATACAAAGAAAATAATTAAATATAAGTTTCAAAACTTATCCGATTATTCTCAATTTGATACACGTGAAGGAACTTGTCAAGAAAATCATGAATACCAAGTTAGAAACATAATCAAGCTCATGGAGCCATTGAATAGGTTTTAATTAATTCTTTTAATTAAAATCTCTAGATTTCAAAACTCATCCAAATGCTCTCAAATTAAAGTATGTTATATAACATGTCAAGACTTTATTTAATAGCATGATACAAGTGAATTCCATGCAAGCTATAACCATGATAATTAAACCTTTATACAAGAAAAATAATAAATGAAAGGTTTCAAAACCTAATCAAATATTCCCGATTTAATATATGTGAAAGTATATGGCATGCACATCAATAATATCAAGTCGGAAATCCAATGAAGTGAATAGTACACTTGGAATAAATTAATTAATCAAATTAATTAATTATCTCTAGATTTTAAACATCTCCGAATACCCTCAAATTAACATATGTTGAAGAGTAAGGTAGGGCCTAATATAATATGACATCACATATCGATTTCAAGCTAGATAAGGCTATATGAATTAAATTATCATTCAAGAAAAATATTACATAAAAACTTCAATACTTGTCCAAATGCTCTCAATTTAATATATATCAATGATCATATCAAGGTGTAATATAATATCATGCCATATGTTTAAACAAAGCTATAATCAACCTGGAGAATCAAATCTCATATAAGAAAAATAAATAATAAAGTTTCTAGATTTAATATCAAGGCATGTAAATAAGGTGTATAAGCATCAATAGCATGCAATACATCAAGAATATAAACCTATAACATCCCCTATCTCAATTTGAGATGAAATCTCAAATCCCCACCGAAAGAAAAATGCTCCGAATCTGACGATACTCCTAGGTTATGTCAGGGACAACGAGAGGACCAACTTTAACCTTTGAGGTACCATGAAAATCAAAACCCGAACTCAAAAGTGGTTGGAAATGGATTCTAATAAGCGGGAAAGGTGCGCGTCGTCAAGGCCTTCGATAAATGCTAAGGCACTATGACATTATACACGAGGGAAGAAGGTGGACAAGAAGAAAAGAAGGTAGCAGCCATGGATGGCTGGCCAAGAGAGTGAAAAGTGATGATGAAATTCAGATTTTTCATTTAAGTCATTCTATTTATAGTAAAACCCTAAAAGTACTCCAAAAGGGTCCCGATAGGTCCGTGAAAGTGGAATTTGAGTAGACGCGCTCAAATGACAAAACTCTATGAACAAAAAATGACCAAAATGAGATAATATGAATAATGGAAGAAATGGCGTCAAAAACCGAGTCCCGAGCAGAGAGATATGCCCTGAACAAGTTCAGCGGCAACCAGGGTCAGAAATCCCTAAAACTTGGGAAAACGTCCGGGAGGAAATTCTAAGAGTACACGACTTAACGAAATGTGAAAATGAATCCCGTAGGAGAATCTAGGCTAAAAATGAGGTATTTTACAATAACTTTCGTTAATTGTACAATGGCCCCTACAAAAAGGGTTAACTGCCAAACTGCCCAGAATGAAAATATCTTCCAAAAATATTTTCTTAAAAACCCCAGAAATAAAATATCTTCAAAAGATATTTACAAAAAATACCCCAAGAAAAGAAAATGTTTCTGAAGAAATTTGCATCCATGCCCCTATGAACACCGGGAGCAACCAGAGTACTTTTTTACAAAAGTAAAGATACGTATTTTGTGGAAACCAATTTAAATGAAGGTATATGAAGTCAAAAATCAATTCCGAGCACGAAAAGTGAGGTTGTGCCAAAAAGTGACAAACGGGAAAAAAGATGAAAAGTGAATAATGTCCAAAAAGTGAAAATGTGGAAATGACTCGGTCCTTAAAGAAAGTTGTCAATCCAAATGAAAGAGTATCAAAAACCATTTCCAGGCACTCGAGATGACACCCAGTAACGAGAAACAGAACTCAGAAAAGAAAATTAAATGAAAAAATTTATCCGTAAAATTTGAGAAAAAAGAAAGGGATGAAAATAACCAAGTCATTACAACTTGAGTTTTAGGTTTGTGAATGCACGTTGCATCATTTATGCATATCACAGCCTATGCTTGTCCTGTTGATCATACTTTTGTTCATAATGTTCTATATATGACTTTTTTTGCCCTTTATGCCATCATTGCATATCTGATCTGTTTTGTTTAGTTAAGGCATGTAGAATGATGATCTTGAAGTTTTCTTAATCACTTCTTGCACAAGCATGATCTTTCTTGTCTATCCTATGTTCTTATCTGATTCAGGCATGCTTTGTGTTTCCTTATTAGTTGCTTACCTTATCCTATAACTGTGCACTCATTTATACTTGTGTTTTTGCAGATGCAGCGTAGACGAAAGACTCTTGCTAGGAAAAGAGTTCATAGAGTGCTATAGCCTCCTCCATCCCCAGTGGTAGAGTCTTCTTCCTTAGCTTCATCATCATCTGCATCAGTCCAGTCTGAGTCATTTTCTATTGACGTCGAGCATGCTATTATTCGAGAGGTCCCCGCTGAGTCTTACGCCATTAAGACACGGGAGACCGAGTACAAATTTAATAAAGATCTATTCTTTACTTTGGATTAGACCAAGTGGTCCTATGATGAGCTTGTGCGGCGGGGCATTGATGCCATTATGACTCCAGCAAACACAATCATTTATCCCTGGTTGGTTGCTCTATTCTACCAGTACCTTTGGATGGATGAGAATAACTGACTTCTTCTCCATACCACCATAGACAGCCAGGAGATTGATATTTCTCTTCTGGCCATTGCTGCTACCAGTTGTTGCCCTCATACTTTTCCATTGACTGATGATTCTCAGGAGCCTCTATATCCTATTGCTTCACCTTTTCCCACTGAGCTAACCATAGTGGCTACATTATCTCCACATGCTGCATTTGAGGGGCACAACTTTGTAGACCAGGTCGAGATTAATCCCTGGTATTGGTTCTTTGATTCAATGCTGCACCTCAATGCATTCCCGACAGGACATGGCACTCAGCGGTGAGAGGGGATCTTTTAGGCCCTATATTGTCTAGACCAGGGGTACTGGATTTCTATTCTTGTGCTTATATGGGAGCTCATACACAAGTTCTGGAAGAACCTACATCACACACACAGTTCTAAAGCAAAGACTTGGCCTTTACTTTTTGGCTATTTGATTACTCAGCTGCTCCTAGACCAGGGGTATCGGTTTGACCCCGAGGAGATTCCAGAGCCTGATGCAGAGAGAGCGAGGAGAGCATATGATCAGGCAAGGTGAACGAAAACTTTTAACTCATGTCGTAAGAATAGGGCAAACAGGGAAATGAAAAGACTACAGGCGTAACAGCAGAGAGCAGCAGCACAGGCAGCCGCAGCAGACGATGCTCCAGAGGAAGATACAGTAGATAGATCTTTTCCCAGGCGGAGGCATCGCACTACCACTGTAGCCTCTAGCTCAGCTAGATATTCCTTTTTTATCTTAGCAGACCGATCCATCTCATGTCCCTTCCACAGTGCCGATAGAGCAAACAGACACTCGTTCCCAATATGCCAGTACGGATTCTAGTTACAGATCAGAGGTTACTCCGCTACACACGGACTTCATTTCTTTCAGAGCTAATATGACCGGGTTGCATGAGGATGTCACAAGGTGGCACGATGATCTAGTGTGGCGGCATGATGAGTTGCTGAAGAAGCATGATGAGTTGTGAGCAGATGTATCTATAGTAAGAGGTGAGCTTGGCGCATTGTGAACTGACCTTATAGATTCTCTCACTCACTACAGCACCGAGATGTCTGCCATACTCTAACATATTTTGGACATGATTACCTCAGATCCTACTGTCTAATTTTACCATTTTCTCTCCTCTTCATTATCTGATATTTGCACTGTCATTGTTGAGATATTTCTACACTATCTTGACACTTGCACTAGGTTTTGGATATTTTGGATATTTTGTTGGATATTATTGCTTACATTACACTGATACATTGATTTCTCAATATCTGATCTTGCATTTATTTTCTATATATGAATATTTGGATCTTTGATATTAGTTTTGGATATTCTGAGCTTTACATTGCTAGATGCCATGATTTTTGCCCAGTTCTCAGTTTCACCTCTTATTTATATCATTGATACATATGCTTTGAGAGTTATTAGTCTGACCATTTTCAGATAAGTTTTCAAAATCTAAGTTTGGGGGTGCGCCTTCCAATGCTAAGCTTCCGTTGTCGGGTCCCTTTTGCTTCACCCATTTGGTATACTCTTTCCATTATCTGTTACTTCTTTGCACATTGAGGACAATGCACAGATTAAGTTTGGGGGTATATTTGCATACTTTACATGTCGCACTTACTTCTATGCATGTGGTATGATTTAAGAGTCTTGGGCTATGATTTTGATCTTTTGAGGACCACGATACTTAGAATTTAAAAATTATTTGACTTGAGAATCCAATACTCCTTGTATGCTTTGTGGATGCCATTTAAGAGTAATTTTTTTGAAAGATTGATATCTTGCTTGCATTTGTGGTCCATATCATCTTGATCTTGTGATTGTTTTGAGATTCACTCTAGGATTCTACACTAGCACAAACGCACACTAGCATTCATTTATGGGGTACATGCTTTGTTGACTATTGATTTTGTTATATCCAATTGAGCTAGTAGTACATTGAAAACTTTCATTCTTGATAAAGGTGGATAACAAACCCTTTCATTGAGTAGCCGAGATTCTAGCCTCATCAAGCACTGAATTTCTCGCACTGAAAGGTGGAGGGCCCAAACTCTAGGTTAATAACTTGAAATAAATAAATAAATAAATAAGTGAGGACTTTTCCCAAAAGGTGAGAAGTGAGAAATGATTAAATAGAGGTTATTTTAATTTGTAACCTAGTTGATTTGAGCTTGTAAGTCCTTAGGGGTGTTTAAATGCCTAATGCCCTCAGCCATCCGGTTTAGGAGTCATTGACCTAACGCTTGATCTCATAGATCGCTAGAAAGCTTAATAGATCAACACATTGCACTATGCTTCCATCTTTGATCCTTAGGATTAGAAAAAAAAAAAAAAAAAATTCAAGTGAAAAGAATAACTGCACCTAGATGAATAAAGTTTTAATAAAAGGTCTATTATTTGTTTTGATGATCTGTACTAGATTTGTGTGCTAGTTTGAGGGTAAGGATGTGATTATTTTTGTAGTTGGCTTAGATAGCAACATATTTGATGCTGGTTCACTTAAATAGGATTCTAAAGTTGTTTTGATTTGCATGATCATTGTCTTGATGTGTGGAGGACCATACTTGTTTGCTTGATGTTGAGATTTTGAGAGATTGCTTGGAAAGGGTTGAAAAATTGCATACTTAAAGTAGTTTTCTCCCAATGCATGTTTTGTATATTGGTGCCTCTCTTGTGAGAAAGAGCTCAATGTTTGTGGGTACTGATAAGCGCCGAATATTGCATATTCAAGCGCCCTTAATTGCATTATTTAAGTCCATTGTTTGTTTAATTATGTAGATTACCTTTATATGCACGTATTTGCATATTTTCAGGTTCATTGGCCAAAAAGAAGCAAGAAGGATGCTTTGTAGAGTTTTGAACATCAAAGGTCACAATGCTGAATTTCTGGCAGCAGTGGAACCTGGACTTTGCTCGCCATTTTGACCTTAAAAACTCGAGAACTGGACTTCCCTCATAACATGACATATTTAGAGCTCCAAATCAGCTTTCCAAATCTTCAAGCAGTTTGTCATTCGGAGTTTGGAACAGAGAGTTATGATCTTCTTATCATAGGTGCTCAGAACTGCACTGCCTGGCAGCAATGAATTTCTGCCTTGCTCTTCAATTTCGACCAACCATACTTGAGAATTGGATCTCCACCAAAACATGAAGATTTTAGAGCTCTGAATTAGATTTCCAAATCTTCAAACAGTTCATCATTTGGAGTTCAGAGCGCAAAGTTATGGCCATTTTACCAAAGTAGGTCCGGGCGGAGCAAACCAAGCATAAGGCATTCTGGCCAATTTTCGAGTGCTCGAGGCCTTATTTCGAGTGCTCAAAATTAGGGCAGATTGCTTCACGAGATCAGCAGTGGAGTCAGGACTTTGCTTGCCATTTTGACCCAGAAATCTCGAGAACTGGACTTCCATCATAACATGAAAGATTGAGAGCTCTGAATTATCTTTCTAAATCTTCAAACGGTTCATCATTCGGAGCTCGGAGCAGAGAGTTATGGCCTTGTTACCAGAGGTGCGCAGAACTGCCTGGCAGCACTGAAGTACTGCCTTTCTCCCCATTTTCGACCAACCAGACTTGAGATTTGGGTCTTCATCAAAACATTAAGTTTTTAAAGCTCTGAATCAGCTCTCCAAATCTTTAAACGGTTTGTCATTCGGAGTTCGGAGCGCAAAGTTATGGCCATTTCATCAAAGTAGGTCTGGGCGGAGCAAATGAAGCATGGAGCTTTTTACACTAAATTCGAGTGCTCGAGGCCCTATTTCGAGCACTTGAAATTTGGGCAGTTTGCTCCACGAGACAGCCCACTTGTGCTCTGAAATTTCCAACTTTGGATTTCTCTATTAATGAGGTGGTTGGGGATGTTTTTGGGGGAGAGAGAGAGCCTAGTTTAGTGGTAGATAAGAGGGATAAGAGCCACACATTTCACAAAATTCATTTTTAGAAGATAAGAGGAGAGAGAGGAGAGAAAAGAAAGGAGTTCTTCAAGCTAACAAAGGGGAGCTCAAAAATTGGAGATGGAGTTCAAGCTTCTTCTTCATTCTAAGGCTCCAATGGGTAACTAACTCTTCTTCTAGGGAGGTGATGAAGCCTCCCTTGTAAGCATACTCTAGTTTTGTTCTTAATTTGGGGAATGAAGTATGTATGTGGTATTTTTCAAAATCTAGAGCTCTACACATGTTGTAATGGATCTTAATTTCTATTAATGATTATGTTGAGTTTTATCATCTTGTTTTAGGTTATATTCTCTCATGATTTTATAGCTTGCATCTTCATAGTGGGAATGGAGATGAGATTATGAAATGGTTTTCTTGGCATGTCTTGTGAAGGTTTTGATAGTCCATTCCTAGGAACGATGAACCATACTACACCCCTAGTTTAATGTAATTAAGTAGATGGTTCATACCAACCGTGGATGGATTATACTTAGTCTTTGATTACATGTGCATTTACCATACAAAGTAAGGGATTTGATAGGCCATTCCTAGGGGATTATACTTAGATGGTTTATACTTAGCTCTTGATTGTATGAACTTCTTGAAGATAGTGTAGTTATCATGCATCTCTACATATCATGGTCATTTACATAAGTAGCTCCCCAAGTTAATTGCAAGCTAGCATGTTTATGAGGTGTGTGGTGGATTCATTTCCCTAGTCCTCTCCACCTAAGTTTCACTCCTTTTAATCTCCTTCCATTTATTATTTTATGCATCTTTACATTTCTAGCTTAGTGACAAACCAATCAACAACTCTTTATTACACCTTATCACTCTAAAATGACTCTAGACACTTAGGTTGCCATAGATTAGCGCAGTCCCAGTGGTTCGACTTACCCGACCAATAGCCCTATTTTACAATGATTCGTGCTATTGCGAAGGTTGATGTATAGTTGATCAACCGATCAATTTTTGGCGCCGTTGCCGGGGACTGCAAACGGTTTAGAGACCAAAGTTCTAGGGTTAATTTTAGTTTGATTGTTAATATAATGTTTTGTGAATATTCCTTATGTGTTTTAATCATCTTTAAGTTGTAAGTGAGATCCTAGGGACTCGAAGCTCGCCGTGGGAATGCTAGCAAATTGTAAGTCTAGAGGACCCCAGGTAAGTCTCGTGACTTCTAGTTTCGAGTCGTGAATATTGTGCATGTGTTAAATCTAGTTTTAGTTTAGTTGTGAAGCCCTTGTTGAGGCTCTTATTCTGTTTTAATTTCGTGTTCAAGCATCGGTCCTTGTCATGGCCAATTTAATTTTTGTTTTGATAATTGAGGAGAAAGGGAATATCATATGTGGAGGTTATGGTGATGAAGTGTTGTGTTGATTGCTTTGTGTGTTGTTGAATTACTCCTAGATGGAGAATAATTATCTCCCAACTCAATTCTACACACCACATGCGTTTTGTGCTTTTTGCTCTAGTAATACACATCATACAAGAGATTGTCTTCCAACGAGACAATTCTCGGATTTTTATCTAGAGCAACCAAATGAAAATTTCTTTGAACCGGGTAGTGATCCATACTTCAATGGTTATAACTCGGGTTGGGAAGACCAACAAAACTTCTTGTGGCATGACATAGGAAATTCAACCCCACAATCTCATATGCAACCTTTTCAACCCAATGATCATCCTTTCCCGCCCTCTTCTCCTTTTCCACCGTCTCCATTGGATGAGCTAATTGTTGCTAATAAACAAATGATGGAGTCTATGCACACGCAAATGATAGACTCCAATAATCAACTATTGGCTTCCCTTGCTAGCATGCAATCCACAGTAGAGTCTATCAATCAAGTGGTACCATATCACCAGTCCCAAGTTAGTGCAATGATAGATGACCAAATATCTCAAATTCAACAAAGGATTAATGCTAAAAATCATGAAGAAGAGGAAACATTTTCATTTGAATTTATGGCCAATCCAAAATAAAATTCTATGAATGATGAGATTACTCCGTGTAACTTTCATCATGAGAATGATCAAGTGGTTATTACATGTGAAAATGATGAAATGGTGGTGGAAGATCAAATTGTTGCCCCACATCAAAATGAAGCAATTGTGGCTCAAAATGGGAAAAATAATGATGTAGAGATTGTCTACCCTACTCCAAAACAGCCCCTACATAATCCTTTGCTTGATGCACCTCCTTCAATGGAGGATCCTCTAAAAGCTTGTTTGGCTCATTTCAATTGTGAGGATTTTAATGTTGACAATTCCATTTCGGAGGTGAATTCTTTGCTTAATATTCATCCACCTATTCATTCTCTTCCTTGGTCAACATCAAATGTATCTCTTTCTTGGGAGCTTGCATCTCATCCCATTCCCTCACTTGAGTTGTCTCAAGTTGTTGAGCCCGAACCGCCGGATAAGTGTGAGAAGGATGTTGAAATTTTGAAGGATAAGTTGTCGAGCATTCCCGTGCTCAATAGCCTTTGCTAGGTGCACTCTCACCTACTCCATCTTCCTATAATCCAAATCAGCCCCATAGTCCAAAGTACTTTATTGAGGATGAAGAGTGGATTGAGGTCTTTCCATTACCTCTTTCCAACTTTTGTCTTCAAGCTCTTTTTCTTCCGCTTCCAAACGAACTTTCTTACTTAGGGAAGCTTGAATCTCTAGAGAGACATGGTATAGGGTAAGGAGGACTAACCTGATCTCGGTGCGTCTAGCTATCGACGCTAAATTTAGCACTCATGGGAAGCAATTCTTTCAATTTCCAAGCTTCCCTCCTTTCAATTGCCTGAGCCTTGAAATTTTATGGGAAATGGTTTCGAAAAGCCAAAAATTTGATTTTCCTGGAATGCTCTTCAGTTGTGTTCCATAATTTTAGACCGGCTTCTTAGACCTTCTCAACTCTTGTTTTCATTCCCGGAAGTTTTCGGCTCTATCAGGCAATTTTCTCGGACTTTCGACATGGCACTCACATGCATAACCTCTCATCTTCAATGCATTGTTGAAATGTTCTTAATCTCATCCATGCATTGAAGAGATGTTCTAAAGTTTGAAAATTTTCTCAAAATCATCCATGCATTGTGTGAGGTTGCAAAAGTTGGGAAATCTTCTTGAAATCATCCATGCACTCATTGAAATTTTTTTTTTTGCACAATTTGAAAAATGTTCTAAATTTTCCATGCATTGCAATGAAGTGTAGAGTTTGACAATTTTCCCTCCTTGCATTAGAATGGATTGAAGTTCAAAAGTTTGAAAATTGTCCATGCATTAGAACGAAGTTGAAAAGTTTTCAAAATTTTTCATCCATGCTTTGGAATGGAATGAATTTGCAAGGTTTAAAAAATTTTCTTACATTCATCCATGCATTTGAAGAGACCAAATTCCACCCATGCATTGGAATGGACTAAATTTGAAATTTTTAAAAATTTTCCATGCTGTAAAAAAATTTGCACAGTTTGAAGCATTTTCCAAATTTTCCATGCATTGCATGAAGTTGCCAAGTTCTTGATTTCCATCCATGCATTAGTTTGGAATAATGTATGCAAGGTCTGAAAATCCATCTATGTATTGCTTGGCATCAGGTGCAGCAGTTGCAAAAAAATGTCTTCACCATCAATTCGAATGCTACTGTCAAAATTTGGAGCAATCTAACTCTCATTTGGATTGCTCCAAACTTCCTCACCATCATTCCGAGGCTATTACTTGTATTTGGAGCGCTCTAGCTTCCATTTGGATTGCTCCAATTGTGAACCAAACTTCCATAAGCCTACTGCCTTCATTTAGAGCACTCTAGCTCCCATTTGGAGTGCTCTAAATGTGAACCATCAATCCCAAGCTCACTGCCTTCATTTAGAGCACTCTAGCTTCCCATTTGGATTGCTCCAAATTTTCAGCCCAACTTCCGTAGCCTTCTGAGCCATTTTAGAGCACTCTAAATTCTGGTTTGAGTGCTCGAACCCCATGCACCAACCAACCCTCACTCTCTGCTAAAATCTCGAGCACTCGCAATACCATTTCGATTGCTCGAAATTGCTTGCACCAAACACCCGAGACACTGCCTTCATTTCGAGTGCTCGCAGGCTCATTTTCGAGGACTCGAAGTTAGCCTCTCACTCTCTTTTAAACTCACCACTCCACCTCTCTCTCTCACCACTCAGCAAACCCAAGACCTCCATGCTTGCAGCAAGCTCCTACAACCATGCAACCTTCTCTCGGCATTTCTCCACTTCACCATGCAAGCAAGCAACCATGCTTGCAATCCATGCACACCAACCCATCTTTCCACCTTCTCGGCATCCACACTTCCATGCAACTTGCCTGCAGCCCTACAACCACAATGCATGAATCACCTCACTGCTGCAATCCAACCTGCAAACCAATGCACCTCACAACCAACTCCTCTCTCTCGGCTTACCACCAAACCCAAGCAAACCACCCAACCATGCCAACCCCTCAGCATCTCTCTCCACACATCAACCAACAACACAAACTGAGCCTCACAACAACCAATCTTCCCTCTCCTCCACAAACTAACCCATCACCAATCTACACCCCTTCAACCTTTCCCTCACTCACTGCCAAGACTTCGAGCACTCGAAGTCCCATTTCGAGTGCTCGAAGTGTGAAGCACAATACACCATCCTCACATTCCGAGCCCTCGCAACCAACCTCCCAACCTCATGCATCTCCTTCCTCTCGGCATCAAACACCAAACCAACCTTCCTCATCTCATTTCTCTCTCTCCACAGCACAACCACCCCCTCAACACCATGCACACAGCACCCCCATCAACCAACCAAACCCACAACCCAACACCACCATGCTCGGGCACCCCTCCTGCATGCACACATCTCTCGGCATCTTCCACCATTTGTCTTCCTACAGAAATTAATAGTACTAATAATAATAATAATACTAAATAAATAAATAAATTTTTTGGCATTATTTTGTTTTGCATTTTACGCTTGTGGCTAATGTCAGCATTTGTCTTTTGTTTGGATTTTTTATCTTGCACTAAAATTTAGGTTAGTGTTTTAATTTCTGTTTTGGTTTTTCTTACGAGACCTATGCTTTTACCTGTGTACATTAGTTGTGTTTTGATAGGTCTTCATATCCAAGTTTGGGGGACGCAGTTGCGCACTCACATGGCTGAACATCTACGTCGTCGTCACTCCACTTGGTATTATTGTTCCTTTCCCCCCTTTTTTGCTCTTAGTTTGGTATGCTTGTCTTCACACATTGCGGACAATGTGACATTCAAGTTTGGGGGTGCAATATTGCATTTTTGGCATATTTTTGGTTTCATAATTTTTGCTAAGCAATGATAATGGAATTTGAAACCTGTTGGAGATGAAAGCATATGTTTAAAACTTTGTGTATAGAAGCAGCTGATATTTTTGAAAATAAAGAAAATTTGAGTTTAAATGATCATGTAGATTCAAATTAGTCTGTATAAATGTCTCAATTAGATTCTCGCTGGATTTGACACTCTTTTAAGCTTCACAATGCACAGATGCACATTGGAAACTTAACTGTGAGGCATGCAACTTGATTGACCTTGACATTGGCCTAGTTAATTTGATTTGATGAACCTGATAGACGAATATCTTTGGCATGATTTAAGTTGTCTAAAAAAAAAAAAAAAAAAAAAAAACTGAGAAAGAAAGAAAAAAATGACCAGTTGACGTTCGTAGCCTTTCCAACTCGAGCTATTAAGCCCTAGGAGTGTCTCTACACTTAGCACCCTAAAGCCGTCTGGTTTGGAAGTTGTTGGCCTAACGCTTGCTACAAGGGTTGGTTAGAAAGCTTAAAGGACTTTAACATTGCACGGTCAGTCAAAAAAATTGTAATAAACATGGTTCGCTAGAGTTCGTAGCCTTTCCAACTTGAGCTATTTAGCCCTTTGGAGTGTCTCTACACTTAACACCCTAAAGCCATCTGGTTTGGGAGTTGTTGACCTAACGCTTGCTACATAGGTTGGTTAGAAAGCTTAAGGGACTTCAGCATTGCACGACCATCTTATGTTTCACTTCTGAGTTACAATAAATTGTCAACAAGCAACAAAAGTTGTCTTGTAAATAAAATCATGCCTTAGGGACCTCATTTAAAGGGGAATTCAATGATTTGAAAACTTGTGCTTTGGAATTGGAAAAGAAAGTAAAAGCCGCATGTTGAGAATCCAATTCACTTTCACTGAAGTTAGAGTTGATTTCCATTCAAGAGATGATAATTAAGTTATTTATATAGTCTATGATGTTGATACATACATGTTGAAATGTGTTTAGTATCAATGCTTCATATATGCAAGGTAGTCTTCCCAATGACCCCATCTCCAGTTCTTTGTTGTTTCAAATTGTATTTGAGCTATGTTTGCACTTCATTTCAACATGGATGATATTTTTGTGGTAGCATGCCCATGGTTGTATTTTCATTGAAGTATTCATTTTGGTTTTGCTAAGGGACTAGCAAAATGTAAGTTTGGGGGTGTGATAAGCGCCGAATATTGCATATTCAAGCGGCCTTAATTGCATTATTTAAGTCCCTTGTTTGTTTAATTATGTAGATTACCTTCATATGCACGTTTTTGCATATTTTCAGGTTCATTGGCCAAAAAGAAGCAAGAAGGATGCATATTTTCAGGTTCAAGCAAATGAAGCATGGAGCTTTTTACACTAAATTCGAGTGCTCGAGGCCCTATTTCGAGCACTCGAAATTTGGGCAGTTTGCTCCACGAGATAACCCACTTGTGCTCTGAAATTTCCAACTTTGGATTTCTCTATTAATGAGGTGGTTGGGGATGTTTTTGGGGGAGAGACAGAGCCTAGTTTGGTGGTAGATAAGAGGGATAAGAGCCACACATTTCACAGGATTCAGTTTTAGAAGATAAGAGGAGAGAGAGGAGAGAAAAGAAAGGAGTTCTTCAAGCTAACAAAGGGGAGCTCGAAAATTGGAGATGGAGTTCAAGCTTCTTCTTCATTCTAAGGCTCCAATGGGTAACTAACTCTTCTTCTAGGGAGGTGATGAAGCCTCCCTTGTAAGCATACTCTAGTTTTGTTCTTAATTTGGGGAATGAAGTATGTATGTGGTATTTTTCATAATCTAGAGCTCTACACATGTTGTAATGGATCTTAATTTCTATTAATGATTATGTTGAGTTTTATCATCTTGTTTTAGGTTATATTCTCTCATGATTTTATAGCTTGCATCTCCATAGTGGGAATGGAGATGAGATTATGAAATGGTTTTCTTGGCATGTCTTGTGAAGGTTTTGATAGTCCATTCCTAGGAACGATGAACCATACTACACCCCTAGTTTAATGTAATTAAGTAGATGGTTCATACCAACCGTGGATGGATTATACTTAGTCTTTGATTACATGTGCATTTACCATACAAAGTAAGGGATTTGATAGGCCATTCCTAGGGGATTATACTTAGATGGTTTATACTTAGCTCTTGATTGTATGAACTTCTTGAAGATGGTGTAGTTATCATGCATCTCTACATATCATGGTCATTTACATAAGTAGCTCCCCAAGTTAATTGCAAGCTAGCATGTTTATGAGGTGTGTGGTGGATTCATTTCCCTAGTCCTCTCCACCTAAGTTTCACTCCTTTTAATCTCCTTCCATTTATTATTTTATGCATCTTTACATTTCTAGCTTAGTGAAAAACCAATCAACAACTCTTTATTACACCTTATCACTCTAAAATGACTCTAGACACTTAGGTTGCCATAGATTAGCGCAGTCCCAGTGGTTCGACTTACCCGACCAATAGCCCTATTTTACAATGATTCGTGCTATTGCGAAGGTTGATGTATAGTTGATCAACCGATCAGGTATCATTTCTGGAAACCCTCATGAGACTTCACTCGTCCACTAGGGGTAACCTAGGGGTTCAAAAGGCTTGTTGCATATGCTAAATGCAATTGTATTCCCTACGATAGTGGTGTTATCTTTTTATTGCTTTCTAGTTCATAGTTACTTAGTTGCTTATTTCTTTATTTTCCTTGTAGTTTATTGCTAGGTACTAGCAATATCTAAGTTTGGTGGTGTGATAAGTGCTCAAATATGACGCATTTTAGCACCTAAGCTAGGGTATTTTAGTCCATTCATCTATCTTACTTTCATGTCTTAGATACTTATTTATGTTTTTGCCTATTTTAGGTCAATAAAGTTCAAACAGGCTAACAAGAGCCATTTAGCTCAATTTTGGAGCTAAGGAGCAAAGTTGGAAAGAAACAAAGAAAATTGCACCAGAGGAGCTTCGATCGATCGAAGAGGTCTACAATCGATCGAGATAAGGCGGTGCCAACTCAGCCAATTAGATAAAGCCTAGAAGATATTTTTGATGCCATGTCAGCTTCGATAAATCGAAGCTAAGTGTTGGATCGATCGAGAATCTTTGATCGATCGAACATACTGCTGGCAGTGAGCTATTTAATTCATGAGCGGGCCAATTTCTACCTAACTTGTGTAGCTGCGAATTTCCTTTAATCATAGGTTGTAATTCTGACTTGGTCCTTACTCAAATGGGTATGTAATTAATTTATTGAACCATATTGTATCATATCATGATAGATAGATATTACCAATTATAGAAAAAATATTCCTTTATCTAGAATTAAGGTTTTGGGAAGAAAGCAAGGATGAAGATGATGATGCCAACCTCTAAGCTAGGCCTTAAGGGTTCCATGACCACTACAATGAGTGGCTAAATCATTCTTTTGGGGCTAGAGATAGCCCTTAGGCTTGCTTCTCAAACCTAGCTTTTGTGTATTTTTAGGGATTTTAGTTATACTAGATGTTTTGACCATGAATAAATATAGATCTTGAAATTTCTACTTGATTCGTATGGATTAATGCTTTCAATTGATCATTTAGTTCTATTCATATGTCTATGTATGCTAGAATTGATATTCATGTTTTTGTCTCTAGATTTAATGAAACTGATGCATATCTATGTGTGTTGATGGTGTTAATCTAGTGATGGTCAAGGCATAGTGCTTAATTGAACACTCTTGTGGTTTATTTGATGGTTCATACTTATTTCTTGATGGATTGTGCCACATCTCTAGTTTAATTAGTTTAATTTTCATGTCTCTAGCCTAGTTGTAGTGTAATTGCTTTAATTTTTTAGGTAGGTGGACAATTCATTCTTGTTATTTGATTTTTCATACTTGTGAATCCAAAGTGTGCATGTCTCTAGATATTTATGTGTGCATTAATTATGGTTTAATTAAATGGATATTGGTCTCATTTGATAGGTTGTGCTATTCATTAAAATTGGCTAGACAATCTATGCTCATTTGTCATCCATGCTTAGTTTCAATTATTGGCACACACACACATTTTACGACTTAAATTTCCCCATTAATGTATAATTGCTAGTGTTTAGTGAAGTGAAACTTAATGGTGACTCTTAGCCCCAAGACCTCTCTCCTATATCTTTTCCTTACTTTCTAGATTGTTATTTACTTGCATTATTTTTAATTGCATTTTAGTTTACTTAAACAACCACCAATCATCTTTGATCACTTGACCTACTAATCCGACATTAATTTCCAAGCACAAATACACCTCCTTTCCCTTGGGATGATCCTTACTCACTCTAGCTATATTTATAGTTAAAAGTGGTAGTGGCAATCTCTAAATTTAATCTTGGCCACTCTATGCACTTTATTGTCTTGTTCGTATCGACACACCAATAAGCTCGACTAGTTGTATGCAAATAGTTACACACTCATCTATCTTACACTTTGCACACACCCTTGTACAAGTTGGAACACTAACTTTCACAGCCTTTACACACACACCAACTCAACATAGTGCTCACAAGCACTCCCCCTATCTTAAGCACCCTTGCTTAGACCCTGCAAGCTCTCATAGCTCACCAAATACATATAAAAGATTGAATATCAATAATAGTCAAGCATACACAAAAGATAAGAGTGGTTGTGTAACTCAAAACAATAATCTGTAGCCTCTAGAACCCTTTTTGCATAAACTAAGGTTTGAGGGGTAACTCTAGAAATTCGTGTCCCCAAAATTTTGAGATCACTCCCACAGCTTTATATCACCATTATAGACATGCTCAGATGATAAACAAGATAAGTACAACATGTGAATCACAATACAACATGAACAAGGCCTTTATAACAGTTGTCTCAATGAAGAACTAGGGTTTTGGTTGGTCAAAACCACAAGTGACAAAAGTTCTGTCCAAAAGCCAACTTCAATAGTCTTGTTTCATCAATACAAACTTGTTAACATGTAGATTAAACATTCTATAGAAAGATATAAACAATCTATGTATGAACTATAAGGCTAAACCAGAAAATAACTTAAATCACGGGTCTGAGAAGTGAAAATCTTTTGCAGCATAGTATGGCTCAAGAACAAGTGCTCAGCATGTAGAGACTGGTCCTTTTTCCTGTTTTTTTTTTTTTTTTTTTTGTTTTTGTTATTTTTTGGGTCCGGGTCTTGTCAGACCGGGTCGAGTTAAGTGCTCGAGAATAGTTCCCGGCACTTCTTTCATTTAGGATTTGTATTGCACTTGTTTATGTTTTAGCTTTTGGTGCTTGGGGTTCCTTGTACGATTATCTTCTAGAGATTTTTTTATTTTGAGGCTTTAGTTTGAATATCTTTTGTGATATATTCCATAAAGGCATTTTTGTGCAATTAATGGAAGTTAGGATCAAAGTGGCTTGTTTGGATTAGGATCCTTGCATGGGTTTCTTTTTTTTTTTTTTTTTTTCTTTTTTTACCGTTCTTCGAGTTCTAGACTTTTGCTTTTCGGGGTTATATGGGGCCCATCCTTTGACTTTGACTTGACCTTTGACCTACTATATAAGTTAGGGATGAGAGAGAGAGATCATTTTCTTTTCTTCTTAGTCACAGTCCCTTTCTTCTTCTTCCTTTTTCATTTCTAGATCTACTTCTTCTCTCTAGATTTTAATCACCCTTCCTTGTGATTCACCTCTTATCATAGGAGAGTTTTATGTCAGCCTTGTTCACGACCATCTTTCTATTTGATTAGTTTTCCATTTGCACCATTTTAGAGTTTTTTGATTGAGCTAGGGTTTAGATTTTGGAGGTGCCACAAGAGAATTAATTGTTGCTTTTGTTATGTGAGGACCTGCCCTTTTTTCATTTTTTGGTATTTTTTTTTTCATTTATTTTTTTTGGGATCGGGTTTGGTTGAATCGGATCGAGTTAAGTGCTTGAGAATAGTTGATAAGTGCTCAAATGTAAAGCATTTTAGCACCTAAGCTAGGGTATTTTAGTCCATTCATCTATCTTACTTTCATGTCTTAGATACTTATTTGTGTTTTTGCCTATTTCAGGTCAATAAAGTTCAAAGAGGCTAATAAGAGCTATTTAGCTCAATTTTGGAACTAAGGAGCAAAGTTGGAAAGAAGCCATGAATATGCACCAGAGGAGCTTTGATCGATCGAAGGTAATCCCGATCGATCGAAGATGTCTACAATTGATCAAAATGAGGCGGTGCCAGCTTAGCAAAGTGGATAAGGCCCAGAAGATATTTTTGATGCCATGTCAGCTTTGATCGATTGAAGCTCAGTGTTGGATCGATTGGGAATCTTTGATCAATCAAGAATGCTGCTTGCAGTGAGTTATTTGATTCCCGAGCTCGTCGATTTCAACCTAACTTGTGTAGTTGCTAATTTCCTTCAAGTATAGGCTATTTTTCTGACTTGGTGCCTAATCAAAGTAGAATGTAATTGATTCATTGAACCAATATTGAAAAATATTATCATAAAAATTATTACAAAATATAAAAATATTTCTCTTTAAAACTAGGGTTTTGGGAAGAAAGTAAGGATGAAGATGATGATGCCAACCTCCAAGCTAGCTGTTGAGGGTTCCATGACCACTACATTGAGTGGCTAAATCCTTCTCTTGGAGTTAGAGATAGCCCTTAGGTTTGCTTCTTGTGACGGCCCTGGTTTTTCATGCCAGTGTGTACTGTGATGAACCAAAGATTGACCCGATAACGGATCCAAATGCGGAAGCGAAAACAGAAAATAAGACCCTGGAGATGCAATGCATCTCTAAGAAGCTAGAGTGACCTTGCTTGAAGCCACGGATCTCAACGAGAACAATGCGGAAACGAATGATCAGGAAAAAATCAAACAAGCCCCCAAGGGCAAAATAGTCTTTTAACATGGAAGCAATGTCCTTGGGAATGTACATCATTCCTAAGACATGTCCATGACTTCATGGAAAGTAACGGGACTCAAAGAAAGTAGTGGAAACAAATTAAAAGAAAACCGGACAAATTTAGCCCCAAGGGCAAAATGGTCATTTATGAAAATATAAAATCGGGTGCTACCAAGCACACCACTAGAAAGACAGCAAAAAAAAAAAATCAAGTTAGACCCAAGAATCACTTGATTCAGAGTCCGGATGAAGAAGATATGAAACTCCAAAGTTTCATAAAATTAAACTTTTTGGGTTAAAAATCAGTGCGACAAGGGTACTTTACAAGGGATAAAATGGTATTTTTAGCCAAAAATAGATGCAACTGAGTATACCATTAGATAGAGAAGGAAAAATTAATAAATCTAGACTCAGAAATCACTAGATTTGGAGTCCGGATGAAGAAGATATGGAACGTCAAAGTTTCAAAAAAACCAACTTTTGGATTTAAAATCAGTGCGGCAAGGGTATTTTGCAAGGGGTAAAATGGTTTTTTCAGATAAAATTGGAAGCAACCGTGTATACCGTTGGATAGACAAGCAAAAACTAATAAACTTAGACTAAAAAATCACTTGAATCGGAGTTCGGATGATGAAGATATGAAGTCTCAAAGTTTCAAAAAAAAAAAAACCAACTTTTCCGGGTAAGAAATTTGGGCAGGAATAGTGTTTTGACAGAAAACATCTTTGATTTTTTTCCCAGGATTGAGGCTAAAAACGGACCCTTAAACGTAATTTTCTGGAAAAACACGAAGAAGAAACCTCCGTTAAAATCACGTTTTCTACCCAGTAATGTGGAAGGAAACAAAAAAACAACACGCTGTAAAATCCCTAAAATGCCCCCTAAATCAGCATAGGTCAAGAGGGTCCAAAAAGCTGCTATAAGGATTTTGTTCAGGATCAGTCCACAACTGTGAGCAAAAATGGGCTATCAAACGAATTTTTCTGTAAAAACACAAAAAAGAAACCCCACCCGAAATCGAGTTTTCTACCCGGCTATGTGGGAGAAAATGAAAAAAATACACTGTGAAATGCCCAAAATGCCCCTAGATCAGTAAAGGGTCAAAAACTCAGAAAATACAACTTTGCACCAAGTATGCATTTGGCCCTAAATACATTTTTAGGTTGAAACGAATGTGCATGCAAGTGTAATAAATGATTCTAAGTGTATGGGAATGGTCCGCGGCTCCTGAGAAGCCCCGACTCAAAATCCGACCCCCCGACGGCCAAATATGAGAAAAATGGACTTGAAATGGAAAATTTGAAATCCAAAAATATAAAATGGAGTCAAATTACCATTTGGCCCTTGGTCACACTTCAAACATGATTAATAAGACTCTATGGAAGAATAAAAATGGAATTCCCACACTCGATGCAACCATGGTAAGACAATGACTTAGCATTTTTCAATATTTTTATAATATTTCATGAAGTTAAAAGTTACGTAGGATACAAATTAGATGTCATTGGCCTATGGCCTTATCTCATACATATCAAATACATTGTAAAGAATGTACTGATGTACACATTACAAAAATAGAATCAAATTTACACATTTTGACATATAAAGCTATAAATGACATTTCAAACCAACATTTACAAGAAATGAGAACTTCAAGTCTACAAATCATTCAAGCATGATGTGAATCCCGAATCTTGATCTCGGTACTTGAAAAATGTCCCCACTACGTGGGTGAGTAACATAAAACTACTCATAGGAGATGAGCATGCAAAGACTTAACGTTTTACAAACCTATTAAGTTACTATAATTTAACTCAAATGGTCATGCCACCTAGCGTCTATGTCAAAGGTGAGACTCAGGGAGCATCCTAAGCTACCTAGAGTATTCATAGCATAAATCACTTCATTCATGCAATTTGAACAACTTAGGAGCATGCGGTACACGCAACAAGTCATTTAATATACAAGTATACGTACGCAAGTATACAATCAAGATTGAAATGCACTTAAGACAAGTATAGAAGATATAAGTATACTAGATTATCTAGAAAGTAAATCATCAATATACAAGGGTACACACTAAGTACACTAAGCAATATTGAAATGGAAATGCAACATATAAATTCAAGTATACATTTCTAAGTATACTAAGCATTTTATATATATAAGGCATACAAGTATACAAAACCAAGTATACTAAGCAAGAAATGAAGTACCATGCATCCAAGCACAAGTTAAAAGTAATCCATAATTATAAATAGGAATTGAATGTGGCATCAACCAATGGCAGAAAGACAAAGGACGTATGGTCTCAATGACCAAACAAGTGATCTCGGGTTACTAGCCCGCAAGGAACTACCTAGTGCGTACGAAAATTGTGTTGAAGTGAATTTTCACTCAAATTCTCAAGTAAGGTCCAAGCCTCATCCGCATTCTTGGACATGAACATCCCACCACAAGAAGAGTCAACCATGAATCTATGGGTGTCGGTCAAGCCGGCATAGAAAGCTTGCACTAATTGCCATTTTGGGATCAAATGATGAGGACACTTCCGAAGAAGATCTTGTAACCTTTCCCAAGTCTCGTGGAGTTGTTCTCCATCAACTTGAGAAAAGCTTAGAATGGAATGCCTCATTTGGTTGGTTTTACTCACCGGATAATACTTCTTAAGAAATTCTTGTTGCAATTGAGCCCAAGAAGTAATAGAGTTGGGAGCAAGGGAGTTCAACCAATATTTTGCCCTATCCTTTAGGGAGAATGGGAAAAGATGTAAGTGGAGTGCATTTTCAGGAAATCCTCTCAACCGGATGGTTGAACAGATTTCAAGGAACTCATCGAGATGCTTATATGGATCTTCATTATCAAAACCATGAAAAGATGGAAGCATTTGGATGGTACTAGATTTGATCTCATATTGAGCTGCATCGATGTTTGGCATCACTATGCAAGATGGAGAAGCATAGGTGGTAGGGATGAAATGATCTCTAAGAGTCATTGGCTCGATATTAGGAATTTCAGCCCTTTCATTCCCCGGATTTCCTATATTATCCCCCATTGTATTAAATTCAGTTTCAAGATCCCGTATAAGAGTAGGTTCCCTAGGGTTCCGTCTAAGAGTTCTTTCAAGAGAGTTAATATCAATGGGAGAATCGATTGTGGGTAAGGAAAGTGACCTACGACCGAACATCAACAACAAAGCATATACTCAACAAAGCAATTCATCAACCACAACTCCACATACGATGTTCCCTTTCTCCTCAATTATCAAGACAGAAAATAAATGGCCACGACAAGGACCGATGCTTGAACACAAAATTAAAACAATAATATAGCCTCAACAATGGCTTGCAAATAAATTAACTACTTCTAAGCTTAACACATGCACAAAATATAACAATGCGAAACTAAAAGGTCAAGAAGCTTACCTAGGGTCCTCTAGACTTACACTTTGCTAGCGTTCCCACGGCGAGAGTCGAGTCCCTAGAATCTTACAACATAAAAATGGTTAAACCACACGAGAAATATGCACAAAACACAATATTAACAATCACACTAAGTTTAACCCTAAAACTTTGGTTGCTAAACCATATGCAAGTCCACGGCAACGGCGCCAAAAATTGATCGGTTGGTCAATTAACATCAACCTTCGCAATAGCACGAATCATTGTAAAATAGGGCTATTGGTCGGGTAAGTCGAACCACTGGGACTGCGCTAGTCTAAGGTAACCTAAGTGTTTAGAGTCATTCTTAGGATGATGAAGGGGTGTTCATAGAGGTTTTGTTTGTTGTCACTTAAATTAGGAATTCAAAGTGCATAAAACACTAATTTGCAAGGAATTTAGGATGAAAAGATTAAGAAGAGGAGACTAGGGAAGTGAATCCGCCTCCATCCCTATACATATGCTAGATTAGACCTAAATTGGGGGAAAAACAACATATGATGGTCAAGACTTACATAGCAACACATGGTTGCCATATAAGTAATTAAGAGGTACATTAGGTCTCAAACAAGTATAATCCATCAAAAGATAAACATGCTTAGACTACCTAACTAAGGTGTAGCTTATACACATTTACTTAAATGAGAGACTATCAAGTTCTTGACAAAATGATAAAGCACATGGAGTTAGAGATTAAGCATACACCATCAAAGGATTTCCTAAGCAATGGTCTATCAAAGTCACCTATAAGCATGCCATGAAACCATTTCATAACCTTGCTTCCACTCTCACCATGAAAAACTCAAGCAATATGATTACTCTAAGACATCATCTAAGACAAGATAATCAACTTAAAGAAATCATCCATACATGTATCAACATTCATTACAACAAATGAGGTGCTCTTGGTTATGAAAAGACCATAAAATATACATGGCAAATCCCCAAAATAGACTATCCTAGGACATGCTTACAAGGGAGGGACTTCATCACCTCCCTAGAGAAAGAGTTAGTTACCCATTGCTAAGCTAGAAGAAGGAAGAAGCTCCATCCAAGACTCCATTTTCGTGCTCTTACTGTAGCACTCAAGAACACCCTCCTCCTTTCTCTCTTCTCTCTCCTCTATCTTGCTAGAATATAGGATAATGATATGTGTGGCCTTCCTTGCCTTATCTCCTTCAACAAAGCTCTCTCTCTCCTCCCAAAAAACATCCCCAACCACCTCATAAAGAAGTAAGTAGAAAATGAGGAAACCAATGCACAAGTGGCTGCCAAAATGAGAATTCCCGAAGGCAATTCTGTCCCAAATTCGAGCACTCTAAGCAAGGCCTCGAGCACTCAAAAATGGAGCAGATTGCTCCATGCTTGCTTTGATTCGCCCGTACCTACTTTGGTAAAACAGCCATAACTTTGCGCTCCGAACTCCGAATCATGAACCGTTTAAAGATTTGGAGATCTGGTTCAGAGCTTTAAAAACTTCATGTTTTGATGAAGACCCAAATCTCAAGTCTGGTTGGTCCAAAATGGGGAGAAAGGCAGTACTTCAGTGCTGCCAGGCAGTTCTGCGTACCTCTGGTAACAAGGCCATAACTCTCTGCTCCGAGCTCCGAATGATGAACCGTTTGAAGATTTAGAAAGCTAATTCAGAGCTCTAAATCTTTCATGTTATGATAGAAGTCCAGTTCTCAAGCTTTCTAGGTCAAAATGGTGAGAAAAGTCCTGACTCCACTGCTGATCTCGTGAAGCAATCTGCCCTAATTTCGAGCACTCGAAATAAGGCCTCGAGCACACGAAAATTGGCCAGAATGCCTTATGCTTGGTTTGCTCCGCCCAGTCCTACTTTGGTAAAACAGCCATAACTTTGCGTTCTGAACTCCAAATGATGAACCGTTTGAATATTTGGAAAGCTAATTCAGAGCTCTAAAAACTTCATGTTTTGGTGGAGATCCAATTCTCAAGGATGGTTGGTCGAAATTGAAGAGCAAGGCAGAAATTTATTGCTGCCAGGCAGTTCTGAGCACCTATGATAAGAAGATCATAACTCTCTGCTCCGAACTCCGAATGACGAACCTCTTGAAGATTTGGAAAGCTGATTCAGAGCTCTAAATATGTCATGTTATGAGGGAAGTCCAGTTCTTGAGTTTACAATGTCAAAATGGCGAGAAAAGTCCAGGTTCCACTGCTGCCAGAAATTCAGCATTGTGACCTTTGATGTTCAAAACTCCACAAAGCATCCTTCTTGCTTCTTTTTGGCCAATGAACCTGAAAATACGCAAAAACGTGCATATGAAGGTAATCTACATAATTAAACAAACAATGGACTTAAATAATGCAATTAAGGGCTCTTGAATATGCAATATTCGGCGCTTATCACACCCCCAAACTTACATTTTGCTAGTCCCTTAGCAAAACCAAAATGAATACTTCAATGAAAATACAACCATGGGCATGCTACCACAAAAATATCATCCATGGTGAAATGAAGTGCAAACGTAGGTCAAATACAATTTGAAACAACAAAGAACTGGAGATGGGGTCATTGGGAAGACTACCTTACATATATGAAGCATTGATACTAAACACATTTCAACATGTATGTATCAACATCATAGACTATATAAATAACTCAATTATCATCTCTTGAATGGAAATCAACTCTAACTTCAGTGAAAGTGAATTGGATTCTCAACATGCGACTTTTACTTTCTTTTCCAATTCCAAAGCACAAGTTTTCAAATCATTGAATTCCCCTTTAAATGAGGTCCCTAAGGCATGATTTTATTTACAAGACAACTTTTGTTGCTTGTTGACAATTTATTGTAACTCAGAAGTGAAACATAAGATGGTTGTGCAATGCTGAAGTCCCTTAAGCTTTCTAACCAACCTATGTAGCAAGCGTTAGGCCAACAACTCCCAAACCAGATGGCTTTAGGGTGTTAAGTGTAGAGACACTCCAAAGGGCTTAATAGCACAAGTTGGAAAGGCTACGAACTCTAGCGAACCATGTTTATTACAATTTTTTTGACTGACCGTGCAATGTTAAAGTCCTTTAAGCTTTCTAACCAACCCTTGTAGCAAGCGTTAGGCCAACAACTCCCAAACCAGATGGCTTCAGGGTGTTAAGTGAAGAGACACTCCGAAGGGCTTAATAGCTCGAGTTGGAAAGGTTACGAACGTCAACTGGTCATTTTTTCTTTCTTTCTCAGTTTTTTTTTTTTTTTTTTAGACAACTTAAATCATGCCAAAGATATTCATCTATTAGGTTCATCAAATCAGATTAACTAGGCCAAGGTCAAGGTCGATTAAGTTGCATGCCTCACAGTTAAGTTTCCAATGTGCATCTGTGCATTGTGAAGCTTAAAAGAGTGTCAAATCCAGCAAGAATCTAATTGAGACATTTATACAGACTAATTTGAATCCACATGATCATTTCAACTCAAATTTTTCTTTATTTTCAAAAATGTCCATTGCTTCTATACACAAGGTATTAAACATATGCTTTGTCTCCGACAAGTTCCAAGTTATACTATCATTGCTTAGCAAAAATTATGAAACCAAAAATGTATAAATGTACCCCCAAACTTGAATGTCACATTGTCCTCAATGTGAGAAGACAAGTAAATCAAAATAAGAGCAAAAAGGGGGGAAAGGAACAATAATACCAAGTGGAGTGACAAAGGCGAAGATGTTCAGCTATGTAAGTGCGCAACTGCGTCCCCCAAACTTGGACATGAAGACCTATCAAAATACAACTAAAATATACATGTAAAAGCATAGGTCTCTTAAGAAAAATGGGAACAGAAAAAATAATACAAACATGAATGTTATTGAAAGATAGAAATCTATACAAAAACATAAATTGGCACACATTAGCCACAAGTTTAAAATGGATAGCAAAAGAATGCCAAAAGTGTGCCATTTTACTCTTCTTCTTTTTTTTCACTTTTTTTTTTATTTATTATTTTATATATATTTTTTTATATGAAAACATGCATGAGGGTTGGATGTGTGGGGGGTTGTGGGGGGTGTTGTAGTTTGGTTAGAGTGGTGAGGTGAGGAGGGCCGAGGGAAGGGTTGGGTTGAGTTGGGGTAGTGAAGTGAGGGATGCCGATTGGTTGGGATGGTTGTGAGGTGGAGAGATGGGTTGTGTGTGGTGATGCGTTGGTGTTGGAGAGTGGTGAGGATAGTTGAGGTTTTGGAGGAGGGTGGTGTGAACCGAGAGGAGTGATGGGGGTGAGGCAACGAGTGCTCGGGGCGTTAGCATGAGGTGTTCGAGCACTCGCTAGAGGGAGCTCGAGTGCTCGAAATGGAGCCAGTAGGTTCGGTATGTTGGGGTTGGCTATGGAGAGAAAAAGAAGGTGGAGTTCGAGCACTCCAAATAGGATCGGCGAGTGCTCGAACTGAGAGCAGTGAGTTGGGTGGGTTGGTGCATGAAATTCGAGCACTCAAACTAGAATTTAGAGTGCTCGAAAATGGCTCAGTAGGCTAGGGGGTGAGCTCAGCTGTGAGGACTGAAATTTGGAGCAATCTAAATGGAATTTAGAGTGCTCTAAAATTGGGCAGTGGTGCATGCAAGATTGGTTCACAATTGGAGCACTCTAAAATGGAGCTAGATTACTCCAAATACAAGTAGTAGCCTCGGAATGATGGTGAGGAAGTTTGGAGCAATCCAAATGAGAGTTAGATTGCTCCAAATTTTGACAGTAGCATTCGAATTGATGGTGAAGACATTTTTTTGCAACTGCTGCACCTGATGCCAAGCAATACATAGATGGATTTTCAGACCTTCCATGCATTATTCCAAACCAATGCATGGATGGAAATCAAGAACTTGGCAACTTCATGCAATGTATGGAAAATTTGGAAAATGCTTCAAACTGTGCAAATTTTTTACAGCATGGAAAATTTTTAAAAATTTCAAATTCAGTCCATTCCAATGCATGGGTGGAATTTGGTCTCTTCAAATGCATGGATGAATGTAGGAAAATTTTTTAAACCTTGCAAATTCATTCCATTCCAAAGCATGGATGAAAAATTTTGAAAATTGTTCACAGTTTGCAATTTTTCTCTAATGCATGGAGAATATTGAAAATTTTTCAAACATTGCAAATGCATGGAAAAATTTTAAACGGTGCAAGAATTTCAATGCATGGATGGAATTTGGGAAAATTTTTCAAAAATGCATTAAAATGAGACACTATGCACATGAGTAGCATTCCCAAGATGCGGTGAAATTGCTAGAAAGCGATGGAAACTTCCGGGAATAAAAATTAGAGTTGAGAAGGTCTAAGAAGCCAGTCTAAAATTTTGGAACACGACTGAAGAGATTTCCAGAAAAATTAAATTTTTGGCTTTTCTTAACCATTTCCCAGAAAATTTAAAGGCACGAGCAATTTGGGAAGGTAGGGAAGCTTGGAACATCGAAAGAATTTCTTCCCTTGCTTTGCTAAATTTAATGTCGATAGCTAGACAAACCAGGATCGGGATCCATTGGAGAGATGGATCCTTAACGCTCCGTATGCAACTTGCCTCCTTCATATGGTCTCAAACTTGGATCAATGAATGGTAAGGGAATTTGATCCTTCCGAAGAGAAACAAGTTTGGCCTTAGAGGATTTGAGCATCGCTTTTAATCTTACTTCTTTTATTTTCAGATTTAAGCAAAGGTGTTGCTTGTTTGAGATTATGGAGGCTCGTTGAATGTCATTGTTTTGACTAACAATGGGAGGATCATGACCTTTCATATTTGCAATCTCTAATTCATATACCTCATTGTACTCAAATGGTTTGTTCATAGGTTGAGTATCATGGACAATGATTCTAGATTGGGCCGGAATGATTGGAAGAATTTCCAGCAACTTGCCAACATTCTCCTTACCCTTGTCCGATGGTTCACCTTCAAAATATTGAGGTAACTCCGGTGAAAAAATGGAATGAGATGGACAGTCCCAAGATAGAGATGGATTTGGTGCTTCCCATAAAGGAGAGGAAAATGGTGATGGAATATCAAGCAAGGAGTTGACTTCCCGAATGGATTTTTCCTCATTAAAATCCTCAAAATCAGAGTGGACCAAGCAAGCTTGTAGGGGATCCTCCGTTGAAGGAGGTGGAATTGGATTTTCAATGAGTTCATCAGCAATAGTGATTGCAAAACACTCACTCTCATCCAGAGAAAGATGCACAGCATTGAAAATATTGAGCTTAACATTCATATTCCCAAAAGAGATATCCATCAATCCGGTTCTACAGTTAATAGAAGCATTAGCTGTAGCTAGAAAAGGATGTCCGAGAATTATGGGAATGTGTTTTCTTGGGTCGTGGACTGGTTCCGTATCAAGAACCACGAAGTCTACCGGGAAGTAGAACCTATCCACCTTTATGATAACATCTTCAATGATTCCCCGTGGTTGCTTAATAGATCTATCGGCAAGTTGCAATACTATCGGAGTTGGTTTAAGATCTCCCAAACCAAGTTGTAGGTAAACCGAATATGGAATCAAATTCACACTAGCTCCTAAGTCAAGGAGGGCCCTCTCGATTTTGTTGTCACCAATGACACAAGAGATTGTGGGGGCACCCAGATCCTTATACTTCGGAGGAGTGCTGTGCTGAATGATCGCACTAACATTTTCGGTTAACCTCACTTTCTTTGGTAAATGACTTCTGGAAGTGCGCTTTTGAGTGCACAAATCCTTAAGGAATTTTGCATAGGGAGGAATTTGCTTGATAGCATCCAAGAGAGGAAGATTGATCTTTACTTGCCTAAAAACTTCCCACATGTCTTGAATTTTGCAATTCTTATTCCCAAAATGTGTCGATTCTTGGAGACGTTGAGGAAACGGAGCTTTTGGCTCATAAGAAGTTTCCACATTTGGGGTGACATGAGTGGGCTTTCCGTGAATGGTATTTGGACAAGAAGAGCTTGAATTTGGACTTGAAGAGCTTGAATTCGGATTTTTCAAAGGAGGGTTTTTCTCACTTGTGTCTCCATCAACCTTGTTGTCAACCACTCTACCACTCTGAAGGGTGGTGATAGCTTGAACTTGTTCATGAGTCAGCCCACTCGGAGGAGGGGTTTCATCAATCACATGCATTCCTCTAGGATTTTCAAATGGTTGAGCGGGAAGCTTACCCTTATCTTTTTGAAGAAGTTGGTTCACTTGGTTAGCTATTTGTCCCATTTGATTTTCGAGCCTAGCTATGGATTGAGTATGGGAGTGAACCATTTGGAGAGTAGGTTGCAAGGATGTCAAGAGATACTTGTTGGAATCCATGATTTGCTTGTTTAATGATTCCATCATTTGCACATTTAATGATTCCATCATTTGCTTGTTTGCAGCCACTATCTCATCAATTGGATTCACAGGAGGTTGAGTGGAGACACTTGGATTGTATGGAGGTTGGTAGCTTAAAGAGGCTTGGAAAGGCCTACCTTGATATTGAGAAGAGGGCTGATTTTGAGGCCCTTGATTTTGAAGTTGGGAATTTTGTGGGGCTTGTTGCCTCCACGAAAAATTCGGATGGTCCCTCCAACCTGGATTATATGTATTGGAATACGGGTTATGCCCGGGCCTTGAGAACATGGCATTAGCTTGTTCTTGGTTGGGATTGGGAAATTGCTCCGGTGTGGGGCAATCTTCCGAGAGATGGAATGGACTAGTACATGAAGCACAAACCGAACTTGCCGAATTTTGAGACAATGAAGAGGGAAGATGTGGTGCCATCAATTGGTAGAATTTATGAGCAATGGCATCCACTTGAGATGATTCCTCCCTTATTGATTTTTGTTGACAAGGATTGGTGTTCTTTGGAGTGGTTGAGGTCGGAGCCTTACGAGAATTGTGTTGAAGTGAATTTTCACTCAAATTCTCAAGTAAGGTCCAAGCCTCATCCGCATTCTTGGACATGAACATCCCACCACAAGAAGAGTCAACCATGAATCTATGGGTGTCAGTCAAGCCGGCATAGAAAGCTTGCACTAATTGCCATTTTCGGATCAAATGATGAGGACACTTCCGAAGAAGATCTTGTAACCTTTCCCAAGTCTCGTGGAGTTGTTCTCAATCAACTTGAGAAAAGCTTAGAATGGAACGCTTCATTTGGTTGGTTTTACTCACCGGATAATACTTCTTAAGAAATTCTTGTTGCAATTGAGCCCAAGAAGTAATAGAGTTGGGAGCAAGGGAGTTCAACCAATATTTTGCCCTATCCTTTAGGGAGAATGGGAAAAGATGTAAGTGGAGTGCATTTTCAGGAAATCCTCTCAACCGGATGGTTGAACAGATTTCAAGGAACTCATCGAGATGCTTATATGGATCTTCATTATCAAAACCATGAAAAGATGGAAGCATTTGGATGGTACTAGATTTGATCTCATATTGAGCTGCATCGATGTTTGGCATCACTATGCAAGATGGAGAAGCATAGGTGGTAGGGATGAAATGATCTCTAAGAGTCATTGGCTCGATATTAGGAATTTCAGCCCTTTCATTCCCCGGATTTCCTATATTATCTCCCATTGTATTAAATTCAGTTTCAAGATCCCGTATAAGAGTAGGTTCCCTAGGGTTCCGTCTAAGAGTTCTTTCAAGAGAGTTAATATCAATGGGAGAATCAATTATGGGTAAGGAAAGTGACCTACGACCGAACATCAACAATAAAGCATATACTCAACAAAGCAATTCATCAACCACAACTCCACATACGATGTTCCCTTTCTCCTCAATTATCAAGACAGAAAATAAATGGCCACGACAAGGACCGATACTTGAACACAAAATTAAAACAATAATATAGCCTCAACAAGGGCTTGCAAATAAATTAACTACTTCTAAGCTTAACACATGCACAAAATATAACAATGCGAAACTAAAAGGTCAAGAAGCTTACCTAGGGTCCTCTAGACTTACACTTTGCTAGCGTTCCCACGGTGAGAGTCGAGTCCCTAGAATCTTACAACATAAAAATGGTTAAACCACACGAGAAATATGCACAAAACACAATATTAACAATCACACTAAGTTTAACCCTAAAACTTTGGGTGCTAAACCGTATGCAAGTCCACGGCAACGGCGCCAAAAATTGATCGGTTGGTCAATTAACATCAACCTTCGCAATAGCACGAATCATTGTAAAATAGGGCTATTGGTTGGGTAAGTCGAACCACTGGGACTGCGCTAGTCTAAGGCAACCTAAGTGTTTAGAGTCATTCTTAGGATGATGAAGGGGTGTTCATAGAGGTTTTGTTTGTTGTCACTTAAATTAGGAATTCAAAGTGCATAAAACACTAATTTGCAAGGAATTTAGGATGAAAAGATTAAGAAGAGGAGACTAGGGAAGTGAATCCGCCTCCATCCCTATACATATGCTAGATTAGACCTAAATTGGGGGAAAAACAATATATGATGGTCAAGACTTACATAGCAACACATGGTTGCCATATAAGTAATCAAGAGGTACATTAGGTCTCAAGCAAGTATAATCCATCAAAAGATAAACATGCTTAGACTACCTAACTAAGGTGTAGCTTATACACATTTACTTAAATGAGAGACTATCAAGTTCTTGACAAAATGATAAAGCACATGGAGTTAGAGATTAAGCATACACCATCAAAGGATTTTCTAAGCAATGGTCTATCAAAGTCACCTATCAACATGCCATGAAACCATTTCATAACCTTGCTTCCACTCTCACCATGAAAAACTCAAGCAATATGATTACTCTAAGACATCATCTAAGACAAGATAATCAACTTAAAGAAATCATCCATACATGTATCAACATTCATTACAACAAATGAGGTGCTCTTGGTTATGAAAAGACCATAAAATATACATGGCAAATCCCCAAAATAGACTATCCTAGGACATGCTTACAAGGGAGGGACTTCATCACCTCCCTAGAGAAAGAGTTAGTTACCCATTGCTAAGCTAGAAGAAGGAAGAAGCTCCATCCAAGACTCCATTTTCGTGCTCCTACTGTAGCACTCAAGAACACCCTCCTCCTTGCTCTCTTCTCTCTCCTCTATCTTGCTAGAATATAGGATAATGATATGTGTGGCCTTCCTTGCCTTATCTCCTTCAACAAAGCTCTCTCTCTCCTCCCAAAAAACATCCCCAACCACCTCATAAAGAAGTAAGTAGAAAATGAGGAAACCAATGCACAAGTGGCTGCCAAAATGAGAATTCCCGAAGGCAATTCTGCCCCAAATTCGAGCACTCTAAGCAAGGCCTCGAGCACTCGAAAATGGAGCAGATTGCTCCATACTTGCTTTGATTCGCCCGGACCTACTTTGGTAAAACAGCCATAACTTTGTGTTCCGAACTCCGAATGACGAACCGTTTAAAGATTTGGAGAGCTGCTTCAGGGCTTTAAAAAATTCATGTTTTGATAAAGACCCAAATCTCAAGTCTGGTTGGTCGAAAATGGGGAGAAAGGCAGTACTTCAGTGCTGCCAGGCAGTTCTGCGCACCTCTGGTAACAAGGCCATAACTCTCTGCTCCGAGCTCCGAATGATGAACCGTTTGAAGATTTAGAAAGCTAATTCAGAGCTCTAAATCTTTTATGTTATGATGGAAGTCCAGTTCTCAAGTTTTCTAGGTCAAAATAACGAGCAAAGTCCTGACTCCACTGCTGATCTCGTGAAGCAATCTGGCCTAATTTCGAGCACTCGAAATAAGGCCTCGAGCACTCGAAAATTGGCCAGAATGCCTTATGCTTGGTTTGCTCCGCCCAGACCTACTTTGGTAAAATGGCCATAACTTTGCACTCTGAACTAAAAATGATGAACCGTTTGAAGATTTGGAAAGCTAATTCAGAGCTCTAAAAACTTCATGTTTTGGTGGAGATCCAATTCTCAAGGATGGTTGGTCGAAATTGAAGAGCAAGGCAGAAATTTATTGCTGCCAGGCAGTTCTGAGCACCTATGATAAGAAGATCATAACTCTCTGCTCCGAACTCCGAATGACGAACTGCTTGAAGATTTGGAAAACGGATTCAGAGCTCTAAATATGTCATGTTATGAGGGAAGTCCAGTTCTTGAGTTTACAAGGTCAAAATGGCAAGAAAAGTCTAGGTTCCACTGCTTCCAGAAATTCAGCATTGTGACCTTTGATGTTCAAAACTCCACAAAGCATCCTTCTTGCTTCTTTTTGGCCAATGAACCTGAAAATACGCAAAAGCGTGCATATGAAGGTAATCTACATAATTAAACAAACAATGGACTTAAATAATGCAATTAAGGGCGCTTGAATATGCAATATTCGGCGCTTATCACATCCCCCGTACTAGAGACATACTCTAGCCTTAACATATTACAATGTCCATACAAGCTTTCCAAAAATCATCAAATTGTGCAACAAATATATCACATATACACAATGCACATTGTCAATTACCATGCACAACCAAGTCATGGAATACACACAAGATATGCTCTAGGCCTTCAATCTACAATGGCATATTAAATGTCATACAAGTATAATGTGTATGTAACAAGTTAAATCATAACTTCTACTCGTGGAATACCATCTTGTAATCATACACCAAGTTGCAAATTATAAATTAAGCAAGAATATAACATCAATACTTAATTATCTCAATGAAAGCATACAAATGGAATTTAATTAAATTCTCAAGATTACAAAGTAGCTCCAAGAATCCTAAATATAATATATGTCAAAGGTCATAGCAAGGCCTAATTTAATTACAAGTTACAAATCAATTCTACCTTAGTTACAACAAGGCAAATTAAGATCAATGCCAAGAAAACAATTAAATAAATTTCTCAAAACTCATTCAAATATTCTCAATTTAATATAGATGATAGAACATGCCAAGCTCATCAATAATATCAGGTCAAAAATCCAATTAAGTGATTAGAACACTTAGAGTAAAATTAATTAATCTATTTAATTAATTTTCTCTAGATTTTAAAACAATTCCAAATGTCTTCAATTCACATATGTTAAAGGACATACTAAGGCCTAATTTAATATCACATTACAAGTTGATTGCATGCTAGTTACAACCATGTGAATTAAATTTTCATTCAAGTAAAAGATTAATTAAAAGTTGCATTACTTATTCAAATCCTCCCAATTTAATATATGTTGACAAGCATATCAAGGCTTAATTTAATAGCATGCTACAATTTAATTCCAAGCTATATACAACCATGAGAATTAAATCTTAAATATAGAAAATACTTAAATTAAATTCTAAAATTAATACAAAGGCATGCTTACAAGTTGTATATGCTTATAAAACCATCAATACAGCACATATTTAAACCTAAAACATCCCCTACCTCAATTTGAGATGAAATCACAAATCCCCACCGAAACGAAAACGCTCCGAATCCGACGATACTTCGGGGTTTTGTCGGGGACAACGCCATAAACATTAAACTCCAAAGAGGACCTACCAAAATCCTAGCTTAACCTCAAACCTAAACTCAAAAATTGGCCAAAAACGGGCTCTAATAAGGGGGAAAGGTGCGCGTCGTCAAGGCCTTCGATAAACGCTAAGGCACTACGACACTTTACCTAAGGGAAGAAGGTTAATTTGGGAAAAGAGGGGTGGCAGCCATGGAAGGGCTATTGAATCTGGTCCACAATGTGTGGAGAAGAAGAGGAAAATTATGTTTTAATTTTTCAAACCCCTTATTTATAGAAAATCTCAAAAAGTACCCCGAACGGGGTCCCGCCTGGTCCGGTAAAGTGGAATTTGAGCAGATGCGCTCAAATGAAAAAACTCCATGAACAAAAAAGAACCAAAATAAGAAAATATGAACAACGAAAGAAACGGTGTCAAAAACTAAGTCCCGAGCAACAAGATATGCTCCAAACAAGTTTGGCGTTAATCGGGCCGAAAACCCAAAAACTGTAGGGTTTGACCATAAGACAATTCTAAGAGTACCCAACTCGACGAAATGTGAAAATGAATCCCGTAAGAGGATCTAGGCTCAAAACGAGGTATTTTGCAATAACTTTTGTTAATTGCCCAATGGCCCTTACAAAAAGGGATAACTGCAAAACTACCCAAAATGAAAATATCTTCCAAAAGATATTTTCTAAAAAACCCCCAAAATAAAATATTTTCAAAAGATATTTATGAAAAAAACCCCAAGAAACAAAAATGTTTCTGAAGAACTTTGCATCCATGCCCCTATGGATACCAGGAGCAACTAGAGTACTTTCCTATAAAAGTAAAGACACGTATTTCGTGGAAACCACTTAGGATGAAGGTTCATTAAGTCAAAACTCAACTCCAAACATGAAAAGTGAGGTTATGCCAACAAAGTGACAAACGGGGAAAAGGACAAAAATATGGAAATGACGCGGTCCTTTAAGGAAGTTGTCAATCCAAGAGAAAGAGTCTTGGAAACCATTTCCGAGGGCTCGAGACGACACTAAGTGATGAGTAACCGTACTCAGAAAGGAAAAATTAATGGAAAAAATTTGTCCGTAAAAATTTGAGAAAAAGGAAAGGAAGGAAAATGACCGGGTCATTACAACCTACCCTCTTTAAGGAAATTTCATTCCCGAAATTAGGAACATCACCTGAAGAACCGAACAAGGACCGAACACAAGGTCACACCAAGGAAAAGATCATAAATCACTAACAGAAAGCGTCAAGATCTAATTGAAGGAATGCGAAACCACGAACCAAAAGACAACACCTCATCAAACGAATTGACATACAACCCAACGTCAACCTCCCAAAGGAAACCAAGGCAATAACACGCTAATATAAGGAACATGACCAGAAGCAACATGGCAGCACAAATAGCGACTATAACCTACCCACAACGTACTCAAGGTGTGGTAGCATCGATAGCATCTAACGCCTGCCCACGCTTACGTTACTAGCTAGGTAATGCAAGGTAGCATTGACGGCAACTAACACTCGCCCACTATGGACAACTAGTACGATAGCATGACAGTATAAAGCCCTAATTCATCACCTTCCCTAAACAAGCTTACCGGTGAAACCTACCGATACAAATAACATCGATGTCGATCATTACCAAAAGCACCACGGAAACTAGACATTTTGTGAGAGTTGAGATATGGTCCAAGATGTCTGACCTGACCATCCTGGCTAAGCCCAAAACTCTGACAACAATACCATAGGTACCGCTACGCTTAAGGCCTCAAATCCTTAATACCAAAAAACTGACAACCCCACGTCTCAAAACACCGTTGTCAACAACACCAGTCACGAATCCAATGCCTAACAAGTCTGTACCCTCAAGCCAATGGATCAGACTTTACGAAATTAAACAACATCACCATCGCCCTAGTCACAAGACTCCCAACAAGCCAAATAACCCAAAATTCCCCATATCATCCTAAAGTTGACCTACTACAAGGCTACACCTAGGAATCAAGACACCGAATCAAGCTCACACACACACTCCTGACAACCAAGGTTACACAACCCCAGGCATAATACATGAAAGATAAAAGCATGAACGAAACCAAATAATCAGTCATAAGATATACATATATAAGGTGACAATGTCACGACTCATAAAAATCAAATCATAAAAACCAGATCGCGCCATACAACTAAACACATAGTGTACTAGGTCAATCAAATATGCTACCTATCAAATAGGGTTCAAGCATCACGGACACGCTACACATCATCTATGACGCTAGCATGCTAAACAGTTATAGTAAATGAAAAATACATCATCTATATCATCACATAACTACCAGATAGTCACGTATCCTAAACATGTTTCTATGGCATGCTAAGGCATACAAACATGTAAAAAGGACTATGTAAATAACAATCCCACAAGTCAAAAGCAAGAAGGGATGAAATGCCTCTCAAAAGGATGAACTCACTGAAAATGAATCCCAAAAACCTGGATGATTCCAATCTCTCACCGTGAGGAAAGGAATCATCTCCCAAAGTGAACACTAAGGCTCCCAAAACAAAGAGTCTACAGGTCTTTCCTAAGGCTAGCTCAAACCCAAGATGGAATCCCAACGCCACACCAGACGAAACAAGGACGCAATGGATTGTTCCAACACTAGCCATTACGTGACATCAACAGAGAACTCAACTCAGGATGCTAACAAGTTCGATGAGAACTGGGCAGGATTCTAACGGAACCCTAAAACACCACCCCAAGTTATAAATAACAAGGGAGAGTAATTAATTGCACGAGACCACGCACACCCCAGCAGTAGCTCGTAAAGGCTATTTGGGCAACACCAGAAGGATCCTAAGTCAACACACTTATACATATCCCGAAACCATTTCCCTGAGAAGGCAAGACATGAGAACCTCACCGCTGAGGCTCACAAGGAAACTTCCTAAATCCCCAAGGAAGGACTTGAGTCAATCCCGACTCATCACCCCATGACGATAGAAACAAGACCCCAATAACATCATCACATCCAGGTCACCATGAAACCTCAAGAGACAAATCCAACACCCCGGACACTCCCCGACCACGTCGCGAAGCCACGAAGAAAAAAGGAAATGAAATGGCGCCTCCCTGGCCCACATTTCACTCCTCCAGACAAGGACTGCGATTCTACGCTCACATTAGCCTTACTCGCATCAACTGTCAGACCAAGGTCTCGAGACAACCAAACTGACAAGAAGAACAAGAAGGTTCCCGTCGTGGGTTCCTTACAGAATGAATTTTTCCTACCCAAGGAAGAAACTCAGTAACAGGAATGCATCCAAGGGATACGACAGACCCCAAGAGACAATGCACTGGCATTAATCTCTACCAACCAAGCTAGAACAACATGCAATGTCAAAACAAGACATAAAGGTAAACAACTAGTATACAACATAGAAACATAAGCATGATATGCATCCATAACCCATCATCGAAGGTATTCGAACCTAGGAGCGTTGATACCACTTGTTGTGACAGCCCAAGGTTTTTCAACCCGGTGCGTCAGTGATGAACCGAAAGATGACCTGATAACGGATCTGAATTACGGAAGCAAAAGATGAAATGACATCCCTAGGGACACAACATGTCTCTAGGACACCAAAGAGACCCTCAATGAGATCACAGAACCCAAAGAAAACAAATGTGGAAATAAGACTTTAAAAATGGACAAAAAGGAACCCAAGGGTAAAATGGTCATTTCCATCCTAAAATTGAGTACTACTAAGCACACTGTTGGAAAGACAACGAAAAATTAATGAATTTAAACTCAAGAATCACTTGATTCGGAGTCCGGACGGCAAAGATATCAAGTCTTGAAGTCGACGGAAGAAAAACCCTATCCCGGTTCGAGCTAAAAACTGACACCCCTCCACTAAAACTTGAATAACTTGAGCTACCAAAGGAATCTAAAACTCTAATTGGTACCATTGGAAAAATTATTTTGATGTGGTCAATTTAGACTCAAGAATGGACTAATTTGGAGTTAAAACGAGGAAGATATGACAATTTGAAGTTGGAGGTGCAGTGCTGAATCAAGACACAAAAACACACCCTATGAACAGTACTTTGAGCGCTCGAACAGTACCTGCCTGAGGCCAAAACTTTTTGCCCAAACTTTGAGCGCTCGAACTCCCCTTTTAGAGCGCTCGTACTCTTGTAGCTGCACCTGAAATGCAACCTTGAAATGCAATTTTGAGGACTTTCTGGGCCTTTTTTGGAAAAAAGTTGTGAAGTAACCCCCCTTAAAATCATGTTTTCTGGTCAGCCATGTTAAGACCAACATTTATTTTTCAAGTGAAATACCAAAAATTCCCTTGAGGTCTCATTTAGCAAAAATATGTAAATGAATGCTACTCTAAGTGTTCATTTCTTCAAGAATGGTGTTGTGTGCCAAAGTGAACATGCACACATATGTAAAATGAGTAAATACATGTGTTCTAATAGCTCATGGTCACATAACATGTCATATACAAAATACAAACTGTCAAACCTCGGATTCTCATCATTTCATAAGACAAACTATGGGATTAAACTAGCATACATGTGATATAAATGTACATGGCACTTGGCCTCATGTTATACATACAAAATAGACATCTTCAAGTGTTCTTAGATATACATTACACATCAAGGAAGCCATCGTAGCTTCTACAATACCATACATCCATGGTATACAAAATTAACATCCAAAAAGGAAGGCATGCTAAACAAGTGCATGTCACTATACAAAAAATGCTTCAAATAACTCAAAATCTTCTAAGGATGATGAGCATCCAAGAACATGGCCTCTTTACCTAAAAAACAACCCAAACCACTAGGGTGAGTAATCAAGTTACTCGTAGGAGAAGCATATGCTTATACCCTAAAGTTTCAATATCATTGCAAGATTAATATAGACGAATACAAGGGAGCATTCCACTTAACGTCTATGTTCAAGGTGTGCTAATGGATCATCTTAAGCTAACTTAAATGATTCTTAAACAACACATAACAATGTCAATGTACTTAACAACATCAATTCCCAATCAACCAAAAATTACAAGTTACAATTAAACATTGGTTGTCAACTTGAAATTTAATGCGAAATCACATAATGGAAAACTTGGACATCTCGTCTTGGACTAAACCAAGATCAATATGGTTATTCCGGGCATTAACCCGCTGGGAAGACCACCCTAGTGCACACTATCTCGATTGGGGAGAACTCATACCTCCCGCACTAAAGCCAAACTTTAGCCATGTCACTTGTAACACAATGTCCCAAGAGAATCCAAAATATATTAAGTTCAAAACTTATATATCATAATTTAAGGCATATAAACCACCTTCCATGCACAAGTATCTTTGAAACCACACAAACCATGTCTTAGGGTTCCAAATCTAGAATGGCATAATAAATGACAAGTTCTTAACATGATATAATGCACAAAACAATATCATTAACTTATCAATTTAAGCATGCCTCAACAATAAGCCATATACACTAAATGTTAGCATTTTAGCAAATTGCTTCTAAAACAGTCATGATTATCAATAGTAATCTACTAGAATGTAGGATTTCCATCACAATAGCATAGTAACTTAAATCATTAAGAATTCCATACAACTTCAACAATCTTACTCAAGATATTTACACAACATACATGCTTGATCAATGAAATACTAAGTCAATCATAAGGATTTCCTATAGTATGCAACACTACAATTCTAAAAGCATGTATACAATATATATTAAACCCCAAAGGATTTCAAAACACTTAGAAAATAAACATACTACCACCCCTACCTCAGTAGAGAATTGAATCTCTATAATCTAAGCAACCAAACACTAAATGGAAAACAAGCTTAAGGTTAATGAAGAGGAGAATGAGAGGAAACTTTTACTAGTTAAGGTTCTTAGTCTAAGATAAATGGAAGGGCACCAAAATTGAAGAAGAAAGCTATTAACCAAGCTTTTCTCCAATGGTGCCTAGGTTAGAACTTTGAAGAACTAAGGAAAATAAAGAGGATAAGTGAAAAATGGTGAGTGGAAGGGCTAGAGATCCTCCACTCACTATGTGCTCTTACACTACCTCTCACATACACACAATGTAAGACTAGATCATGGCCTTACACTTGTCACTAATCCAATACCTCTTCCAAGACTTAATCCTAAGCTTACACTTGTCAACAATCCAATGCCTCTTCCAAGACTTAATCCTAAGCTTACCCTTGTCAACAATCCAATGGTTACATGTGCACCAATCTAAGGCCAACACATGGATGAATCTCCACCCACCAAATGTCAAGAGGTCATGGTGCCAAGTCTCTTCACCTAAATGCCAACAAATGGCTCCATGAGAGTGTGACACTTGTCACACTTTCCAAAAATTGCAAAATGGTCCTCTTTCAAAATATCTTCTAAAATAAATTGCCAAAAGGTCCCCCAAACGAAAAATAATAATTTTGCATAATTACACTAAAATCTCAAAAGTTATGAATAATTACACTAAAGTAAGCATTCATGCCCTTTATGAAAAATAAAAGCAACTAGCATGCTTTTCAACAAAAGTGAAAATACCAATGTCATGGAAATCAAGTATCATGAATGTATGCAAAATCGAAATCAAATCCGAACACCCGAAGTGAGGTTAAGTAAGGAAAAACGATAAACGAGTAAAAGATGAAATAAGAAAAAGGCGAAAAAAAAGAAAATCACAAAAAATGAAAAAGGAGGAAAAAGTCCAGGTCATTACACCTGTGACGGCCCTGCTTTTTTAAGCTGGTGCGTCCTATGATGAACCGAAGATTGACCCGATAACGGATCCAAATGCGGAAGCGAAAACAAAAAATAAGACCCTGGAGATGCAATGCATCTCTAAGAAGCCAGAGTGACCTTCCATGAGGCCACAAATCTCAACGAGAACAATGCAGAAACGAATGATCAGAAAAAGACCGAACAGGCCCCCAATGGCAAAATAGTCTTTTCATATGGAAGCAATGTCCTTGGGAATGTACATCATTCCTAAGACACATCCGTGACTTCATGGGAAGTCACAAAACTCAAAGAAAGTAGTGGAAACAAATTAAAAAAAAAAAAACTGGACAAATTTAGCCCCAATGGTAAAATGGTTATTTCTGAAAATATAAAATCGGGTACTACCGAGTACACCATTGGAAAGACAGTGAACAAAAAAATAAAGTTAGACCCAAGAATCACTTGATTCGGAGTCCGGATGAAGAAGATATGAAACTCCAAAGTTTCATAAAATCTAACTTTTCGGGTTAAAAATCAGTGCGGCAAGGGTACTTTACAAGGGATAAAATGGTCTTTTCAGACAAAACCAAAAGCAACTAATCATACCATTAGATAAACAAGGAAAAATTAATAAATCTAGACTCAAGAATCACTTGATTCAGAGTCCGGATGAAGATGATATGAAACGTCAAAGTTTCAAAACAACAGACTTTTGGGTTTAAAATCAGTGCGGCAAGGGTACTTTGCAAGGGGTAAAATGGTCTTTTCAGACAGAATTGGATGCAACCGTGCATACCGTTAGATAGACAACCAAAAACGAATAAACTTAGACTCAAAAATCACTTGAATTGGAGTCCGGATGATGAAGATATGAAGTCTCAAAGTTTCAAAAAAAAAACCAACTTTTCCGGGTAAGAAATCGGGGAAGGAATAGTGTTTTGACATAAAACATCTTTTGATCTTTTTTTCCCAAAACTGAGGCTAAAAATGGTCCCTTAAACGTAATTTTCTGGAAAAACACGAAAAAGAAATCCCCCTTAAAATCACATTTTCTACCCAGCAAAGAGGAAGGAAAAAAAAAAAAAAAAAAAAAAACATGCTGTAAAATCCCTAAAATGCCCCCTAGATCAGCATAGGTCAAGAGGATCCAAAAAGCTGCTACAAGGATTTTGTTCAGGATCAGTCCACAACTGAGAGTAAAAACGGGCTATCAAACTAATTTTTCTGGAAAAATACAAAAAAGAAACCCCTCCCGAAATCGAGTTTTCTACCCAGAAATATGGAAGAAAATGAAAAAAAACACAGTGTGAAATGCCCAAAATGCCCCTAGATCAGTAAAGGGACAAAAACTCAGAAAATGCAACTTTGTACCAAGTATGCATTTGGCCCTAAATGCATTTCTAGGTGAAACAAATGTGCACGCAAGTGTAATAAATGATTCTAAGCACACGGGAATGGTCCGAGACTCCCGAGAAGCCCCAACTCAAAATCCGACCCCCCGACGGCCCAATATGAGAAAAATAGACTTGAAATGGAAAATTTGAAATCCAAAAATATAAAATGGAGTCAAATTATCATTTGGCCCATGGCCGCACTTCAAACATGATTAATAAGACCCTATGGAAGAATAAAAATGGAATTCCCACACCCGATGCAACCATGGTGAGACAATGACTTAGCATTTTTCAATATTTTCATAATATTTCATGAAGTTAAAAGTTACATAGGATACAATTAGATGTCATTGGCCTATGGCCTCATCTCATACATGTCAAATACATTGTAAAGAGTGTACTTATGTACACTTTACAAAAATAGAATCAAATTTACACATTTTGACATATAAAGCTATAAATGGCATTTCAAGCCAACATTTACAAGAAATGAGAACTTCAAGTCTACAAATCATCCAAGCATGATGTGAATCCCAAATCTTGATCCCAGTACCTGAAAAATGTCCCCACTATATGGGTGAGTAATATAAAGCTATTCGTAGGAGATGAGCATGCAAAGACCTAACGTTTTACAAACCTATTAAGTTACTATAATTTAACTCAAATGGTCATGCCACCTAGCGTCTATGTCAAAGGTGAGAGTCTTGGAGCATCCTAAGCTACCTAGAGTATTCATAGCATAAACCACTTCATTCATGCAATTTAAACAATATAGGAGCATACAGTACACGCAACAAGTCATTCAATATACAAATATACGTATGCAAGTATACAATCAAGATTAAAATGCACTTAAGACAAGTATAGAAGATATACGTATACTAGATTATCCAGAAAGTAAATCTTCAATATACAAGGGTACACACTAAGTACACTAAGCAATATTGAAATAGAAATGCAACATATAAATTCAAGTATACATTTCTAAGTATACTAAACATTTTTGATATATAAGGCATATAAGTATACAAATCCAAGTATACTAAGCAAGAAATGAAGTACCATGTATCCAAGCACAGTTAAAAGTAATTCACAATTACAAATAGGAATTGAATGCGAAATCAACCAATGGCAGAAAGACAAAGGACATATGGTCTCAATGACTAAACAAGTGATCTCGGGTTACTAGCCCGCAAGGAACTACCTAGTGCGCACTATATGTTGTAGAGGGAACTCTCATCCCCCGTACTAGAGACATACTCTAGCCTTAACATATTACAATGTCCATACAAGCTTTCCAAAAATCATCAAATTGTGCAACAAGTATATCACATATACACAATGCACATTGTCAATTACCATGCACAACCAAGTCATGGAATACACACAAGATATGCTCTAGGCCTTTAAGCTACAATGGTATATTAAATGTCATACAAGTATAATGTGTATGCAATAAGTTAAATCATAACTTCTACTCTTGGAATACCATCTTGTAATCATACACCAAGTTGCAAATTATAAATTAAGCAAGAATATAACATTAATACTTAATTTCCTCAATGAAAGCATGCAAATGGAATTAAATTAAATTATTAAGATTACAAAGCAACTCCAAGAATCCTAAATATAATATATGTCAAAGGTCATAGCAAGGCCTAATTTAATTACAAGTTACAAACTAATTCTACCTTAGTTCAACAAGGTAAATTAAGATCAATGCCAAGAAAATAATTAAATAAATTTCTCAAAACTCATTCAAATATTCTCAATTTAATATAAATGATAGAACATGCCAAGCTCATCAATAATTGTAATGACTGTGTCATTTCCTTTCCTTTCCTTTTTCCTTCTCTCAGATTTTCACGGATATTTTTTTTTCATTGATCTTTTCCTTTCTGAGTTCAGTTTCTCATGTAATGACCCGAAAATTTTCCTTCCTTTCCTTTTCCTGAAATTTTACGGATGAATTTTTTCCGTTTAATTCTCTTTTCTGAGATTTGTTTCTCATCGTTTAGTGTCATCTCGAGTGCTCAGAATTGGCTTCTGAGACTCTTTCATGTGGATTGACAACTTCCTTTGAGGACCGAGTCATTTTCGCATTTTCAATTTTCGGGACACTTTTGTCCTTTTCCCTATTTCGTCCTTTTCCCTATTATGTCTTTTTCCCGTTTTCCAGTTTTTGGCACTACCTCACTTTTCATGCGCATAGTTGGTTTTTGACTTCACGTGTCTTCATCTTCAGTGGTTTCCTCAAAATACGTATCTTTACTTTTGTAAGGAAGTACTCTAGTTGCTCCCGGTATCCATAGGGGTATGGATGCACAATTCTTAAGAATCTTTTTCTTTTCTTGGGGTGTTTTTCATAAATATCTTTTGAAGATATTTTATTTCATGGGTATCTAAGAAAATATCTTTTGGAAGATATTTTCATTCTGGGGCAGTTTCGCAGTTAACCCTTTTTGTAGGGGCCATTATGCAATTAACTAAAGTTATTGCAAAATGTCTTGTCTGGAGCCTGGACCCTTGTACGGGATTCATTTTCACATTTCGTCAAGTCGTGCACTCTTAGAATTTCATTCTGATCATTTTTCTCCAGTTTCAGAGTTTCTGGACCCGATTGCCTTTGAACTTGTTTGGGGCATAACTCTCTGTTCGGGACTCAGTTTTTGACGCCATTTCTTTCGCTGTTCATATTTTCTCATTTTGAATCTTTTTTGTTCACGGAGTTTTGCCGTTTGAGCGTGTTTGCTCAAAATCCACTTTTCCGGACCCGGCGGGGCCCTTTCGGGGTAGTTTTTGATACTTATTATAAATAAGATGCCCTAAAGTGAAAAATCAAATTTCATTCATCTTCTCCACTTTCTTGGCCAGCAGCCATGGGAGCTCCTTGGCTGCCACCCTTTCTCCTTCTCGTCCACTTGATTTCCTTGGTGGAAATCCTTCGGCCTTTACATTTATTGTTCCCCTCGATGTGTTCTATCATTCTTCCTTATTAGAATTCATTTCTGACCATTTCTTGAGTTTGGGTTTGAGGTCAAGTTGTGATTTTCATGGGGCTTCCTCCGGATTCATGTAGATTGTGTTGTCCTCGACAAAACCCTTCGGTTTCGGCGAATTCGGGACACTTTTTTTTCGGTGGGGATTTGAGGTTTTCATCTCAAATTAAGGTAGGGGGTGTTATAATTTACTTTCTTGTTACATGCTTGTGATGCTTATACAACTTGATTGTATGCTTGAATCACAAAATCTAGAGATTTTATTATTTATTTTTCTTGTAAAGGATTTAATTTTTCCGGTTGTCCATAGCTTTGTTTAATCATGTGGCATGATAGAATATTACCCCTTGATATGTAGATTGACATGTATTAAATCTAGATTATTTGGACAAGTAATGAAGATTTTATTTAATATTTATCTTGAATAAAATATTAAATCATGTGGCCTTATCTAGCTTTAAATCAACATGTGATAGCATATTATATTAGGCCCTAACATGCTCTTTAACGTAGATTAAATTGAGAGTAATAGGAGAAGTTTTGAAATCTAGTAATATTTAATTTATTAGATTAATTAATTTGCTCCAAGTGTACTATTCATCCCGTTGGATTTCCGACTTGAAATTCTTGATGTGGATGTAATATAGTTTCACATATATTAAATCTAGAAGATTTGATTTGGTTTTGAAGCATTTCATTTATTATTTTTCTTGTATTAAAGTTTAATACACATGGTCGTAACTTGTATAGAATGTACTTGTATCATACTCTTAAATCAAGTCTTGACATGTTTAATAACATATATTAATTTGAGATCATTTGGACGAGTTTCAAAATCTAGAGATTTTAATTTAATGAATTCATTAAAATCCATTCAATGGTTCCATGAACTAGATTAAGTTTCTAACCTTGTATTCATGATTTCCTTGGCAAGTTCCCTCACATGTATCAAATCAAGAATTATCGGATAAGTCTTCAAACTTATATTTAATTAATTCCCTCACATGGTTGCATCTTGTATGTAATGGACTTGTAACTTGACAATGAACTTGGCCTTGACATGACCCTTGAAATAACTTGTTCGTAGAACATTTGGACTTGCCATGTAACCTTGATAATTTAATCCCTTAAGTAGATTAAATTTCTTTTTATGTCTCCCTCGAGTTAATCATGCCTTGATATCATGTATCTAGACTTCTTGTATCTTGGTTTCATTAATGTGCTTAATGAACATGCTCATTTGTTTCGGAATGGTTTATTCACACATGTGTTGTTTAGTATACAATTGAATCATGTATCTTATACTTATGGTATATTTGCTTCGATGGATTCCATGTGCTATTTATCTTGATTGTGGTCTATATAAATGCACACATTGATTTCTTGACATTTCACATGCCATCATAGTTGAGAACTTAGGGCATGACTTGTGTGTTCCAAAATCTTGGTTGTGCATGATATGTGGTTAATGCATTTCTTGTATTTTGATACAATCTTGACTTGCACAACTTGTTGATTTTGGGACTTGGGATATCAATCAAGAATTGTCATGGCTAGGACTTGGTTCTAGTACGGGGGATTGTCCTCCCACACTATAGTGCGCACTAGGGGAAAGGTACCCATGGGTTAGTAGCCCTAAAGTGATCTCAAGAGTACGGTTTTAATCCGGGCGATATCCAAGTTTCCATATTGGTTGATTTCACTCTTTAAATTTAAAGTTGCTATTCCTTGAAGATTTAAACTTGTCGTGTATGTGAAATGTTTCAATCTTGTCTCATTGCATAGATTTTTTGCTTCATTCGTGATTTAACTCCTTAAATTTCAAGTGTTGTATTCCTTGAAGATTTAAGACTCTTTTCGTGTTATGTGGAGTATTCTATCCTTGTTTAAATGCATAGACACTATGCCTTGTTCTTGATTTCATGTATAACTCTTTTCGTGTTTCATAGAATGTTCCATCCTTGTTTAGTTGCATAGATATTATGCCATGTCATTGATTTCTTGTATTACTTTTATTGTGTTAATTAGAATGCTCAAATCTTGTTAATTGCATAGATATTATGCCTTGCTCTTGATATAACTCTTTTCGTGTTTCATGGAATGTTCCATCCTTGTTTAGTTGCATAGATACTATGCCTTGTCATTGATTTCTTGTATTACTTTTATTGTGTTAATTGGAATGCTCTAATCTTGTTAATTGCATAGATACTATGCCTTGTTCTTGATTTCATGTATCACTTCCAATCATATTAAATGCATTTGATAATGTGATCCTTCTATTCTAGCATCCTTCTTATTGTGTTCTTGGATTATCCCAGCCTTGACTTGTTTCATATATGTATATATATCATGATTCTTGTTGCTTATACTCCATGGTAGCTTAGGATGATCCCTAAGTCTAATCTTTGACATAGACGTTAGGTGGCATGATCCCTTTTGAACTATATCATGTTAGTCCTAAAAATCTCTAAAGAAATCGAGTCGATGCATGCTTATTCTCTACGAGTAAACTTGTTAGTCTTGTTTACTCACCCCAAAGTCACTGGGGGTTTTGACAGGTACGAAGACTTGGTTCGTGATGTTCATCGTTCATTGGGATGGGTTATAGCTTTTATGTTTCCATTTCACACAAGTGTTAGCATGAAATACCATTTCATAGCCTAATGTATGTAATTTGTATTCTTTAATTCTAAATATGTAAAGTGTGCATAAGTACACTCTTTTCATTGTATTCAACATGTATAAGATGAGGCCGGAGGCTAATAACATGTATTATGTATTCTATGCACTTTACTTTCAAAGTTATTATGAAAACATTGAAAATTCACAAGTCTTTTCTTCATAACTTTTGCATTGGGCATGGGAATTCCATTCTTTCTTTTTCATAGGGATTCTATATTCTTGTATGAAGTGTGGCCAAGAGCCAAACGGCCATTTGAAACCATTTCCTAATTTTGGTTTCCATATTTTCCATTTCAAGTCCATTTTTGCCTTTTTGGCCGTTGGGGGGTCGGATTTTGCGTCGGTGGTATTTTTAAGCCGTGGACTATTGTAGCACATCCAAATAGGTAAGTTAAATTTGCATGCGTGGTCGTTTCCGGGCAAACCCTCTTCTTTGATGAAATGAGCCTCCTATGGACTCAGTTTGCATTATTGTTGCATAATCTGTTCTAGGGGCATTCTAGACCTTTCACATCATTTTTATTTTATTCTTTTGATATGGTTGCATAGAAAACGTGATTTTAGGGGGGGTTTATTTTTTGTGTTTTTTCAGAAAGCATCGTCTTGGTATCGAAAATCCATCGCAAAGTTCAGCTTTCTATTTTTTTTATTTAGTAGCTTTTTGGACCTCCATGACCACATTTAATGGAGAGGCATTTCGGGCATTTTACATTACGTTTTTTTTTTTTTTAATTCTCCAAAAGTCACGTAGAAAACTCAATTTTGAGGGGGGTTTCTTCTGTGTTTTTCCAGAAAAATTTATCTTCTTGCCTGTTTTTGATCTCAGATGTAGACAAATCCTGTAGCAGCTTTTTGCCCTCTTGCCCAGTTCTGATCTAGGGGCATTTTGGGGATTTCATAGTGAGTTTTTCTCGATTCCGTTCATGAGGTCGGGTAGAAAACTCAATTTTAGGGGGGGTTACTTCTTCGTGTTTTTCAAGCCTCAGTTCTGGTAGCTCATTTTTTTTCTCTTGCTGTCAGCATGTGCATGCCATTGGGTGTCGGCATGGGCGCCGGGGGGCTCATGCATAGGCGCTGTGTGCACCATGGCCTTCGTCGGGCCGCCACGACGTCTCAACTTCAAAGCCTCGCTTCTCCCTCGTCCAGACTCCAAATCGAGTGAACTTTTTTTTGTACTTGACTAATTTTTCGTTTTCTTTGCAACGGTGTACTCGGTTGCACCCAGATCTTCTTGGATAATTACCAGTTTACCCTTTTAGCCTTAAGTGCTTGTTTTTCTTCATCATGCCGTTTCTCCTTCGTCCGGACTCCGAATCATGCAATTCTTGAGTCCATCTTGATTATTTTTTTGTTGTCTTTCTAGTGGTGTACTCAGTGTCACCTGAATCCATAGTTTTTAGAAATGACTATTTTGCCCCTGGAGGCTTATTTGTCATATTTCCGATCTTTTACTTCCGCGTTAGTTTTCTTTGAGTTTCATGACCTCATGAAATGTCATCTTTGGGTCTTAGAGGTGTGTTGTGCCTTGCAATACCATCTTCTTATTTCTTGCTTCCGCATCTGGATCCGTTACCGGGTCAACTTTCGGGTCATCATTGACGCACCGGGTTGAATAAAACCTGGGTCATCACATCTCATCATTTAGTGTTAACTTGAGTGCTCGGGGATGGGTTTCGAGACTTTTTTTTTTGGATTGACAACTTTCTTTGAGGACCGAATCATTTCCACATTTTCACTTTTTGGACACTATTCACTTTTTGTTCTTTTCCCTATTTTGTCTTTTCCCTGTTTGTCACCTTGTTGACATAACCTCACTTTTTTGTGCTTGGAGTTGATTTTCGACTTCATGTATCTTCATTCTAAGTGGTTTCCAAGAAATACGTATCCTTACTTTTGTAGAAAGGTACTTTGGCTGTTCCCGATGTCCATAGGAGCATGGATGCACAATTCTTCGGAAACTTTTTCTTTTCTTAGGGTGTTTTTCTTAAATATCTTTTGAAGATATTTTATTTCAGGGATTTTTAAGAAAATATTTTTTGAAATATATTTTCATTCTGAGCAGTTGTGCAGTTTTCACTTTTTGGAGGGGCCATTATGCAATTAATGAAAGTTATTGCTAAATGACTTGTTTTGAGCCTAGATCCTCGTATGGGATTCATTTTCACTTTTCGTCGAGTCGGGTACTCATGGAATTTCCTTCTGGTTGTTTTTCTCCAGTTTCAGGGTTTCTGAAACCGGTTTGCGCCGAACTTGTTTGGTGCATATCTTTCTGCTTGGGACTCAGTTTTCGACGCTGTTTCTTCCGTTGTTCATATTTTCTCATTCTTCTTCTTTTTTGTTCACGGAGTTTTGTCGTTTGAGCGCGTCTGGTCAAATTCCATTTTTCCGGACCCGGCGGAGCTCGTTCGGGACACTTCTAAGGTTGTTTTTTTTCTATAAATAAGAGGTCTTAAGAGAAAAAGTCAGATTTTTCTATCTCTCCTCTCTCTTCGCTGGCAGCAACCTTCTCTCTTATTTTCCAGCCACTTCCCTTAGGTTAAAAGGTGTAGTATCTTAGTGTTTTATGCTCGCCTTGCCGTGCTCTACCTTTCTCCCTTATTAGAGTCTGTTTTTAGCCATTTCTTGAGTTCGGGTTTGAGGTCAAGTTATGATTTTGATGGGGCTTCCTTGGGGTTCTTGTTCACCTTGTTATCCCCGACAAAACCTAGAAGTTTTGTCAGATTCAGAGTGGTTTCGTTTTGGTGGGGATTTAAGATTTCATCTCAAATGGAGGTAGGGGGTATTATAATTTTATATTTTTGTTGTCTTGCATGCTTTTGGTGCTTATACAACTTGTATGCATGCTTTTGTTCATAATCTAGAATTTAATTTAATTATTTACTATGGTTAAGATTTAATTCTCATGATGATGTATAACTTAGAATTAAATTGTGGCATGCTAGGAAATTAGGCTTTGATATGTTTGTTAACATATACTAAATTCGAATTATTTGAATAAGAATTGCACCTTTTATTTAATAATTATCTTTGGTGAAAGTTTAATTCCCATGGACGTACCTTGCATGAAATTAACTTGTGATATGCTTTTAAATTAAGTCTTGGCATGTTCTTTAACATATTTTAATTTGAGAGCATTTGGATGAGTTTGAAAATCTAGAGATTTTAATTAAATGGGTTAATTAAAATCTATTTAGTGGTTCCATTGGCTTAATTAAGTTTTTAACTTGATATTATGGTGTCTAGGACTTGTTTACTAACATATATAAATTTGGGGCCATTTAGAGTTGTTTTAGAAATTAGAGATTTAATTATCGTGATTTAATTAAATTCTATCTCATTGTTCCATGGATTTTAATTGTGTTTTAGAAGTTGTTTCTATATTCAAATCATGGACTTGGACTTGTTGTGTATTCATTTGGTTATGTTTTTAGCATTGGATAACATTGTTGTTATACTTATATTCATGAGAACATATTTTCTTTATGGAATATATTGTTGTCTCGTGTAATGTATTGTACACTTTGTAATTGACATTATATATGCCATTTTAGAATTGAAACTCTAAGGCATGGATTATGTGGTTTCAACCTACTTGTGCATGGAAGGTGATTTCGCGCATTATATAAATTATTTATAAGTTGTGAACTTATTTGGTTTATTTTGGAGTGTTGGGACATTGTTACAAGTGATATGGCTAGAGTTTGGCTCTAGTGCGGGAGGTATGAGTTCTCCCCAATTGAGATAGTGCGCACTAGGGTGGTCTTCCCAGCGGGTTAATGTCCGTAATAACCATTTAGTACTCGGCGGAAATCCGAGATTTGATGTCCAAGTCTTCCACTATTTGATTTCGTATTCAATTCCAAGTTGACAACTATATTTAATTATGACTTGTGGTTTTGGCTATTGGCGATTTGATGTTGTTAAGTACATCCATACTAAATTGTTATATTTAGTTGTTTTCACACTTTTAGATTTCAAATTGATAACTTAGAGAATCTATGTCTTGATATGTGGTATTAAAAATTCTAATTGTACTAAATTGTTATATTTAGTTGTTATTGCATTTTAGATGGTAACCTTGAGAATTTATATCTTGTTGCTTTGTATAGCATGCTCCTATGTTGTTGAAATGGCATGAAGGATGTGATTTATGCTAGAAATGATTTAAGGTAGCTTAGGATGCTCCCTGGGTCTCACCTTGGACATAGACGTTAGGTGGCATGACCCTTTTAAATTGTTTCATGTTGTTATAAAAATCTATAAAGAAATCGAGTCGATGTATGCTCATTCTCTACGAGTAAACTTGTTTACTCACCCCGAAGTTATTGGGGGTTTTGTTCAGGTACAGGATTTAATATCCGGAGATTTGCACTTGCCTTGCGTGGTTTGGAGATTTGAAGTTCCTTTTAAAGCATTCTTGTTCACATGCAAGTGTTAGCATGTTTAAGTCTCATTATTGATGTTGTAACACTTAGTTGGGTTCAACATGCCCTTTTTGCCTTATTGTATGTAAAGTGTACTTAGATACACTATTTGGGACCTATTTGATATGTATGACATGAGGCCAAGGGCCACCAACTTTAAAGTTCAAGTGTATGCATTTAAATTTCAAGTTTTGCATTTGAAATGTACTTTTATCAACCTTTGAGGTTTGGCATGTGAATTGGAGTAAATGTCATGTAATGAGGCCATAGGCCATTGTAACACATTTTAATAGGTAAAGTACACTTGTTGGCATGCTTACATAGCTTAAAATCATGTTTTTGGTCCAATTTCATGTTAGGGTTTGAGGCTTGGGTGAAGCCTCAACATTTCTCACTTATAGCAGGTCTTACAGCAGCCTTTCGAGGAGTTTTGGTCGTCCAAAACTCCATTTCAGTCTACCAATGGCCTTTGGGAACTTCAATGAACAGTAAATCACTCATTCCAGTAGCCATTTTCACCATTTGTGCCCAGTTCGGTCGACCGATGGCCTACTTCGGTCTACCAAAACTTCCTCCACTTAAAATCATGTTTTCAGCACAATTTTTGTGAGTTTTGGTTGTCCGAAACTTTATTTCGGTCGACCGAAATAGCCCTCATTTAGCTGCTTCTTCAATTTTGTTTCAGCACTGTTGTTCGATTTCAAACGGTCATAACTCCTTCATTTCTAATCCAAATGGGGTGATTCTTGAGCCTAAATTCATGTATTTTGAGTCATATTTCCAATGGTGCCTATTCAATTCTCAGATTCCAATCATAGTGAGAGTTATTTATGTTTTAGTGAGGTAGTGTCGGTTTTCACTTAAACCAGGAAAAGGCTTTTTTGTGGAATTCTTGGCCAATGTTCTTGGAACCTCTTGGAATGTTGTGAAATGATTAGATTAGGTTGAATTCACCTTATTTGACTTGTTTAGAGCCAATTCTCTCCTTTTAAATTGTGAATTGACCATTTTGCCCCTTGGTTAATAGATTTTGCCCGTTTTGATCTTTGTTTCCGCTTTTGCTTTCTTTGAGTTTCGTGACTTCATGGAAGGTCACATTGGTGTCTTGGGGTATATTTTTATCTCTATAGACTTTGGTTTCATCTTTCACTTCCACATTTCGGATCTGTTGTCAGGTCAACTTTTGGGTCATCACTGACTCACCGGGTTGAAAAACTTGGGCCGTTACAATAATATCAAGTCAAAAATCCAATTAAGTGATTAGAACACTTAGAGTAAAATTAATTAATCTATTTAATTAAGTTTCTTTAGATTTTAAAACAATTACAAATGTCCTAAAATTCACATATGTTAAAGAACATACTAAGGCCTAATTTAATATCACATTACAAGTTGATTCCATGCTAGTTACAACCATGTGAATTAAATTTTCATTCAAGTAAAAGATTAATTAAAAGTTGCATTACTTATTCAAATCCTTCCAATTTAATATATGTTAACAAGCATATCAACGCTTAATTTAATAGCATGCTACAATTTAATTCCAAGTTATATATAACCATGAGAATTAAATCTTAAACATAGAAAATAATTAAATTAAATTCTAGAATTAATACAAAGGCATGCTTACAAGTTGTTTATGCTTATAAAACCATCAATACAATACATATTTAAACTTAAAACGTCCCCTACCTCAATTTGAGATGAAATCACAAATCCCCACCGAAACGAAAACGCTCCGAATCCGATGATACTTCGGAGTTTTGTCGGGGACAACGCCATGAACATTAAACTCCAAAGAGGACCTACCAAAATCCTAACTTGACCTCAAACCCGAACTCAAAAATTGGCCAAAAACGGGTTCTAATAAGGGGGAAGGGTGCGCGTCGTCAAGGCCTTAGATAAACACTAAGGCACTACGACACTTTACCTAAGGGAAGAAGGTTAATTTGGGAAAAGAGGGGTGGCAGCCAAGGAAGGGCTGTGGAATCTGGTCCAGAATGTGTGGAGAAGAAGAGGAAAATTATGTTTTAATTTTTCAAATCCCTATTTATAGAAAATCTCAAAAAGTGCCCCGAACGGGTCCCGCCGGGTCCGGAAAAGTGGAATTTGAGCAGACGCTCTCAAACAGCAAAACTTCATGAACGAAAAAAGAATCGAAATAAGAAAAAATGAAAAACAGAAAAAACTGCATTGAAAACTGAGTCCCGAGCAGAGAGATATGCCCCAAACAAGTTTGGCGCTAACTGGGGCTGAAGACCCAAAAACTGTAGGGTTCGACCGCAACACAATTCTAAGAGTACATGACTCGATGAAATGTGAAAATGAATCCTATACGAGAATCCAGGCTCAAAACGAGGTATTTTACAAAAAGGGATAGCTGCAAAATTGCCCAGAATGAAAATATCTTCCAAAAGATATTTTCTTAAAAAACCCCAAAATAAAATATTTCCAAAAGATATTTATGAAAAACACCCCAAGAAACAAAAATATTTCTGAAGAATTTTGCATCCATGTCCCTATAGACACCAAGAGCAACCAGAGTACTTTCCTACAAAAGTAAAGATACGTATTTCCTGGAAACCACTTAGGATGAAGGTTTATGAAGTCAAAACTCAACTCCGAACACAAAAAGTGAGGTTATGCCAACAAAGTGATAAACGGGGAAAATGACGAAAAGTGCATAGTGTCAAAAAACGAAAAATGGAAATGACGCGGTCCTTTAATGAAGTTGTCAATCCAAGGGAAAGAGTCTCGGAAACCATTTTCGGGGCTTGAGACGACACTAAGTGAAGAGTAACCGTACTCAGAAAGGAAAAATCAATGGAAAAAATTTATTCGTAAAAATATGAGAAAAAGGAAAGGAAGGAAAATGACCAGGTCATTACACTTCCTAAACCTAGCTTTTGTGCATTTTTAGGGATTTTTGTTATAATAGATGTTTTGACCATGAATAAATATAGATCTTGTAATTTTTACTTGATTTGTATGTATTAATGCTTTCAATTGATCATTTAGTTCTATCCATATATCTATGTATGCTAGAATTGATGTTTATGTTTTTGTCTCTAGATTTAATGAAATTAATGCATGTCTATGTGTGTTGATGTTGTTAATCTAGTGATGGTCAAGGCATGGTGTTTAATTGAACACTCGTATGGTTTACTTGGTGGTTCATACTTATTTCCTGATGGATTGTGCCACACCTTTAGTTTAATTAGCTTATTTTTCATGCCTCTAGCTTAGTTGTAGTGTAATTGCTTTAATTTCTTAGGTAGGTGAACAATCCATTTTTGTTATTTAATGTCCCATACTTATGAGTGCAAAGAGTGAATTTTTCTAGACTTTTGTGTATGCACTAATTGTGATTTAATTGAATGGTTAGTGGCCTCATTTTAATAGTTTGTGCTACTCACTAGAATGATTAGACAATCTATGCTTATTTGCCATCCATGCTTAGTTTTCTATTAGTGGCACACACACACAAGTTATAACTTAAATTTTCCCATTAATTCACAATTCCTAGTGTTTGGTGAAGTGAAACTTAATGGTGAACTCTAACTCCCAAGGCCTCTCTTTCCTATATCTTTCTCTAATTTCTAGATTGTTATTTACTTGCATTGTTTTAATTGAATCTTAGTTTAATTAATCAATCAAACCATCTCTTGATCACTCGACCTACTAATCCAATATTGATTTCCAACCAAAGATACGCTCTATTTCCCTTAGGATGATCCCTACTTACTCTAGCTACATTAACAGTTAGTAGTGGTAGCGGAATTCTATAAATTCAAACTTGGCCACACTACACACTTTTTGTGCTTCGGGTGCACGACACACACCAATAGTTCCTAACACTTCTTTTACTTTATACTTGTGTGTTTGACCCTCGTGTCAAATCATATTTGTGTTGTATTTGTTTATACTTTACCTATTGGTGCTTAGGGGGATTTGTGCAATTTCTTTTGGTTGACATTTCCATTTTAGGGGACTTTGTGCGAATATCTTTTGGAGATATTTTTATTTTGGGGTTTTAATGTGATTATATTTTGGAGACATTTTTATTTTGGAGTTTTAGTGTGATTATCTTTTAGAGATATTTTTATTCTGTGGTAATAGTGTGATTATGCTTTGGAGATATTTTTATTTTGGAGTTTTAGTGCGATTATCTTTTGGAGATATTTTTATTCTGGGGCAATAGGGTGATTATGTTTTTAGATATTTTCAGTGGGAGGACCTTTGTGCAATTAAGGAGAGTTAAGGTAAAGTGTCTCATTTTGGACTAGGATTCTTGTAGGGGATTCCTTTTAGCATTTCGTCGAGCTATGGGCTCTTAGAAATGCATTTCGGACCTTTTTCCCCCGTTTTAGGGTTTTTGACCCAGAGAGTCGCCGTGTGGATCCAGGTTGGATTTTTCTGCTTGGGACTTATTTTTTGACACCATTTCTTTTGTTCAATTTTTTTTTTTTCTCTTTTTTTTACATCAATGCTTTTACGTTTACAGTTTTATTTCGTTTAAGCGCATTTCGACAACTTTCACTTTTTTGGGTTGCATGGGGCACGCTGGGACGGTATTTTTGGAAAGTATAAAAGAGAGAAGAGAGAGAGAGAGAAATCTGATTTCTCTCCTTTGCTAATTTTTTTTCTTTTGTTTTAGATGTTGTCCTTCTCTCCTTCGTTTGATCATCTTCCACTTTGATTTGGCATTTGCCATAGGAGGGTTTTGTAATAACCTTGGTACCGCCTTACTTTTCATCCAATTAGATTTCCATTTTTCCTATTTTTAAGTTTCTGTTTGAGCTCGGGTTTAGATTTTGGAGTTTCCAGAAGAGGATTAGTTACTCGTTGTCCCCAACATAACTCTGAAGTTTCGTCGCATTTGGAGTGGTTCCGTTTTGGTGTCATTTGAGATTTTCATCTCAAATTGAGGTAAGGGTGGCTTATGCTTGTAATTTGCATTTTCTTTGATTTTTTTGGGATGTGTGTAGTTATAAAACATGTATATTTGCTAAATGGAAATGTGAGCCTAATTGTTTACTTAGTTTATGTTTGATGTTTATAATGTTTAAGGTGTATAATTGTTATCATCTTGCCTTGGGCTTACATTGGGTATTAGAAATGTCAAGCACTATAGAAAGAGGTAAATTTTGAGAATTTGATTGATATATATATTTTCCTAATTATACTTTATGTATAGATGATATCATTATGGATATTTTTATGCATATATATGTGTTTATATGCATTTAGAGGATTTAGTTAAATGTCTACTCATGTAGTTTAGATATCCTTGTTGCATTGAGATTATCTTCATCATATGTGAGTCATGGTATGTGTGCCACTTTGGCTATGGGTTCATTGCGGTTATCATTGGGTTCATTGGTGTATTGGGTGTGTAGCACGACATTCATGATATATATATAAATTTAATTGATAGATGCTACCCATGGGGTGCGGAAGGGCATTCATTTGTTTCTAGGTACGAAATTTGATTCTGGCAAAACATCATTTTGTATTATAGAGTTACATGTGTGAGTTGCATCATAGTGAGGTTCATAGTTTGTGTTGAGTTCATAATTCATGGGATCTTATGGATTTCGTTATGGTTATAGTTTCGTGGTAGCCATTATGTGATAATGTGCTTTATTCAACTCATGGTTCTTTATGGTTGTTATTTGATAACTTAATATTTTAATGCATGATTTAATTATGTGACTACTTGAGTTGAGTCAGACTATCATGCTACAAAAATTAGAGTTAAGATGTATGATTCCCTTTTTATTTCTCAAAGCTTAGGCTTTAGGTTATATAACCCTTCATCCTTGGGATGCCGAGCATTTTTTTGTATGTCCTTGGGATTACGAAGGACGCGTTTACTTATATAATCCATTTCCTACTGAGCAGTTGTGCTCACCCCCTATTATACAAACATTTTTAGGAAAGAAGTTGCTTGGGACGACAATCGGAGTTGATGACATATTTTGATTCATTTGTGTTTACAATTGTCATATATGTAATTCAATGTACAAATTGGAGTTATACACTCAATAATGTATTTTACTTTCTTGGCATTGTAAGGCGGCATTTTCACCTTAAGGATGTATATTTTTAGCATTTCTAAACAACGTAAATGAGGTCAAGGGCCATTTTTCTTTCTATATATATTTAAAGTTTCATTTTGCATCCAAATGTTGAATTTTAGTACTTAATATATTCGGGGGTATTTTCATCCATTTCATACTTTACTTTCACTTGGGATTGACCAAATAGGTCTTAGGGATTATTTTGGGTAAGGGAAAAACAATATAACAAAAATTAGGTTTTCTCTTTTTAAATTTTGGCCACGGTTACTATGCATTCACTTTTTGTTTTATAATCAAACCGACCACTCCGGGGTCATTTTAGTGTATTTGGACAACGAATATTCAATTTAGACCTTGGGAAACCTTTCCGGCAGCCTATTGATGTGTGTTTCTATTTATCCATAATAAAATTTCACTCGCAATAGAACGAATCCTTATAGGATAGGGCTATGTTGAGGGTGTCGAACCTCAAGGACTGTTGTAGTTTATCAAGTCTTCAATTAATACTATTTTAATTTAGAAAGACGATTTGATTTGCTATGTTGTGTTGTAATTCAATAACATAAAAGAAAATAAACGGAATAAAATGATTGAGATCAAGAGAAGAAATACTTAGGGATTGACTTCACCACGATCCTCATACTATGGTTAACTGTTCAACCTTGGGATTTCAAAAATTTATATACCATATGAATTAAACTCAATAACATTCATTTAATTCGGTTTTAAAGAAAGATGTTTCATTGAACTTAGCTAACTATAACCTATCAAAAGTTGGCACAAAGTATCTGCCTACCTACTTCTAACTAATGTTATAGTATAACTCGTCTTCCCTAAGCATAGATTATGAAAGAGTTCATTTAAGAAAAATATTTGAACACCATTACATGATCTCTATTCTTATGTCCGACAAGGCTCCGCCAGATATCATCCAATAAGAATGGGTTGAGAATAATTTATGAACAATTATATCTAAGACAAGGTAAGAACTATTCAAAAACTATTAATTCATTAAAACACCAATTGAGTTGGCTCAATTGCTCAAAATTATGTAATCAAAGTATATAATATATTAAATTCCCAAAATACAGAACAATCAAACCATAGTATTCAGATTCGGGCTACATCAATGCCCTAAGAGAGGAATTAGCTACTCATAACGATGCAAGATATCATCTGTGTTCTTGTGGTCTTCATCGCCATGGACCGCAAAAACTCCTTTTCGATCTTCTTCTTCAAAACTCTAAAAGTCGCCGTAAGAGAGAGATTTGAGAGATGGATATCAGAGAGACTTTCTGTGGCCTTCTCCTCTTCTTTTATAGTGGAGAACAAATCCCAATCCCCTTTGGATTGGTTTTTTAGCTTTTGGTAACAATTGGGCCTTTAAGGAAGTAAAGAGAGGTGAAAATATATAATTCCCGCATGTATTATTAAGTTCCAAGACGTTAAAGCTCGAGCTCTAGAGTCCCAGGCTCGAGTTTCACCTGCCAACGGCTCGTTCTGACTTTGTAACGCAATTTTGACCCATTTAAAGCGTAAATCTCGAGATGGCTATTAGAGACAAAAACGGCGGACATTAAGTGTGCTTTCCAGAGTTACTAAGTTTGCTTAATTTGGAGTTCTGAGTCAAAAGTTATGCCCAAAATACTGAAGTGGGTTCAAAGTTTTCAGCAATGCTCGAGCCCGAAGTGGTGGTGCTCGAGCTTTCTAATTCGGGCTCGAGCCTTAAAGCTCGGGCTCGAGCATTAGGAGCAAATTTTTTCTAAAACGTCTTTTTATTGATGGTGCTCAATCTAAGGTGTTGGGCTTGAGCTTTGGGGCTGTAGGCTCAAGCTCTAGGTGTTAGTGCTCGATCCCTAAGGCTTGGCACGAGGTCTTGGGAGCTTGGATCAACTTTTCACATTTCGACGCATCATATGCTCGAAGTTTTAGGCAAAGGCTCGAGCACCCTGTGGTTGGGCTCGAGCACCCTTGGTTAAGGCTCGAGCCTGAAGGTGCAAGGCTCGAGCTTCAATGCTTTATTGATTTTTCCTATTTTGTGCTCAAGCCATAGAACTGAGGCTCGAGTTTCTGAACTTGAACTCTTCCAAAATTCACTATTTTAGCTCTCAGCTTGCTTCGGATGATTGGCAATGACGCAGTAAACTTTATTATCATTCTTTTCATCATAAAAGCCCGGTTTTAACTGTTTCTTTAGGAAAGTACCTAAAACCACGAAATACACAGAAATTAGTCTAGCAATGGATAGAAGTATCACTTTAGTTCTTAACATACGTATATTTAGGGCTCGAATATGCAATATTCAGCGTCCATCACACCCCCAAACTTACATATTGCTAGTCCCTTAGCAATACAAAACTAAAGAGCCACTTTCGTAGAAATCAAGGTTGCATTTAGCTTATGCAAGAAGCCTTTAAACCCCTAGGTTACCCCTAGTGGATGAGTTGTAATCTCTTGAGGGTTTCCAGTGAAGATACCCATAAACTTTAAATTAGTGCCTTAATTGCATGGTAAGCTCATTTAAACCTGTTTTCATATCATAATGTACCAACAATGCATCAATCAGTTAACTACAACAAGTATAAGGAACTATATTAAACAGGAAAAATCTCCAACTCTCAATATCATATCAGTAGCCATAGTCCCCATATGTCAATTTAATCACATGTTTAACAATCTCGATCCCCAAAATCCTTTTTAATAGTGAACTTACAATTTTAAACATGTGGCTTACTATCCATACTTATTTCTAACTCATGTGATCCCTCAATTCACAAGTAAACCTTTCAAATTCTAATCCCCAAGGTATTTTTCCTAATTTTCTATAGGTATGCATATTTTTCAAAAAGGATACTGTGCCATGCTCAGGTCTATTAAGCTTTCTAAATCACCCTTGTAACGAACTTTCTACCAATGACTCCCAAACTAGATAATTTTAGGGTATTAAGTGATAAAACACCCCTCCGAACCTAATTGTTCAAGTAATCTAGGGAACCTAAACCCCTTATGTAACAAGCTTTCAGTTAATGACTCCCAAACCAGATGGTCTTAGGGCATTGGGTGTTAGAACACACCCCTGAGGACTTAATTGCTCAAGCAATCTAGGTACAGACTTGTACTTGATCATTTTCTACTTCTTTTTTTCACTTTTTTTTTCATTTTTTTTTTCACATTGGTGCTAAAGATTTTTTTTTTTTTTTTTCCATTGCATACATGCCATATTATTTCTTTCATCAGTTTTTTTTATACCTTGGTTCTCAAAATCATCAAATTCACCTGCTCATTTCAATTTACCACAAATCAGAATAAGATTTCAAGTTTATACCCCACAGAATGCATATAATTGTGAACATGTGCAAAGTGAAGTATTGTAGGAATCAAAATCATTAAATTGTAACTATCCTGACAAAATGGACCACAGACCACCAACTGATATCAAAAAATTTCAAAAATCCCTATTTAATATGAATTCAGCATATAAGCCATCTTAAACCAATATCACACTACATATGGACATCACATAATCAATAGATTTAAAATTATGCTTAAACAATTAAATTGCATCCTCTTGTGCACAATATATTAATAATTAAATTTTAAAAGGTACTGCCTTACCCCCAAACTTGAGATGCACATTGTCCTCAACGTGTGAAAACAGATGTAGAGTTAGAAAGATATTACCAAATACGCAGAACCAGCAAGGATCAAGAATTAATAGCTTAGAGGAATGAAATCGTCACCTCACCCCAAAACTTAGTTCTTTATACCTGACAAAATAATCACACGCTACAACACAAATCAAAGTATCAAGTATATAGAATAAAACATATATATATCATTATACACAAGTCAATCAATTTTTTTTATTTTTATTTTTTATTTTATTTATTTATTATTATTATTTTTAATCAAAACAAAACAAAACAAACCTAATCTAAAAATAAAAGTAAAATACATAAAGAAACTAACCTATTTTTTTCTTTTTTCTTTTTATTTTTTATTTTTTATTTTTTATTATTAAAACAAACCTAAACTAACCTAATTTAAAAATAAAAGAAAAATAAACAAATAAACTAAAAACCTAGAAAAACTGAAAAAGAATAAAAATAAACTATGGTACAAACATACAAATGCTAAGTTTAACGTCGATAGCTCGACAACATGCTAAGCTTAATGTCGCTAGCTCGACTGTACACCACTCCTTAGCCTATATCCAACAATTCAACTACCTTCCTCATCCCAAAACCAGTCATATGGGTGATTATGAAATTCGAAATAGGAGGAACCAATGTGGTTCGATTAAGACCCATGAAAGAATACTCAAGTTTATCTGATGGTGGCTTAGGCTCAAGTTTGTGAGAAGACTCACAAGAAGGATAAGAAAGATTTGAAACCAAAAGAGGATGATCTTTTGTTGGAAAAATGGTGACTGAATCCTTATCAATGACATCAATAAAGAAATGCTCATCTTTCTCTGAAGATTATCGAGTGGCATTGAAGATGTTTAATTTGAGCTTCATGTTCCCAAAAGAAATATCCATAGCCCCAGTCCTACAGTTAATGTTGGCATTCGCTGTAGCCAAAAATGGACGACCAAGTATCATAGGAGTACATCGATTGGGATCATGGACAGGTTCTGTATCTAGGACAAGAACGTCAACCGAAAATTAGAACTTATCCACTTTAATGAGAACATCTTCGATGATCCCACGTGGTTGCTTTATAGATTGATCAGCAAGTTACAACACCATTATCGTTGGTTTAAGCTCTCCCAAGCTTAATTGCTCATACACCGAGTAAAGAAGAAGATTAACACTCGCTCCCAGATCAAGAAGTGCTCTGTCTATCACATTGTTTCCAATGATGCAAGATATGGTAGGAGCACTAGGATCTTTGAACTTAGGAGGAGTGTTATGCTGAATGATTGCATTAACTTGCTCGGTGAGATAGATTTTCTTAGAGACTTGGCTTTTTTATTTTCTCTTTTGAGTGCACAAATCTTTCAAAAATTTAGCATAGGCAGGGATTTGATTGATAGCATCTAGGAGAGGAATATTGAATTTTACCTATTTGAAGACATCCATCATGTCTTGGATTTTCTCTCATTGTTTACCAAAGTAAGAGGGTCCCTTGAGACATTCAGGAAAAGGCGCTCTTGGCTCATAAGCTGTCTCAAGGTTGGGAGTAAATGAAGAGTGACTTCACCTTCAACTCCTTTGGAGCTTGATGAATTAGAACATGAGGGAACATTTGTGGGATGTGGAGTTGGAAGAATGGGATTAATGGGAATCCTACGCTTCCCTTTTTCTACCTCTTTTTCCTCAACTTGATTATCAATGATCTTTCCACTCCTCAAAGTAGTGATGGCATTAACTTGCTCATGACAAGAACTTGAAGGAGTAGTCTCATTAGTCATGTAAGATTGCCTTTTTGGATTTGTAATTGGCTGACTTGGTGTAATGACCAGGTTATTTTTCTTCCTTTCCTTTTTTCTCCATTTTTTACGGATTAATTTTTTTCGTCAAAATTTCCTTTCGCATAACCTCACTCTTCATGCTCGGAGTTGGTTTTTGACTTCTTGTGCTTCCGTTCTTCTTGGTTTCCTTGAATAGCATAGCTTTACTTTTGGAGAAAAGCTCGCCGGTTGTTTGCTTTTCCCGCAAAGGCGTGGATGAAAGGATTCTTCAAAAACATCTATGTTTCTTGGGGTGTTTTTTGTAAATATCTTTTGAAGATATTTATTTTAGGGGTTTTATCTTTTGGAAGATATTTTCATTCTGGGTCACTTGCGTAGTTATCCTTTTGTGTAAGGGCCTTTGTGCAACTAATGAAAGTTAATTGTAAAGTGTCTCCTTGGAGCTTAAATCCTTGTACGGGATACATTTTCACACTTTGTCGAGTCGTATACTTTTAGAATTGTCTTGTGGTTGATCTCCCCAGTTTCTGGGTTTTTGGTACAGTTAGCGCCAAACTTGTTTGGGGCATATCTTTCTGCTCGGGACTTGGTTTTTGATGCTATTTCTTCTGTTGATCATTTTTTCTTATTTCAGTTCTTTTTCATTCATGGAGTTTTGCCGTTTGAACGCGTCTGCTCAAATTCCACTTTTTCGGACTCGGTGGGACCCGTTCGGGGCACTTTTAGGGTTTTTCTATAAATAGAGATCTCTAAAATGAAAAATCAGATTTTTCATCTCTTTCCCCTCTCTTGGCCAACATTTATGGAAGCCCAAGGGGCTGCCACCTTCGCTCTCCTCCTTTAGACTCCTTCCCTTTAGTAAAAAGTGGTGATGCCTTAGTGTTTATTATTCACCTTCACGAGGCCTTCGATTCCAACCGATTGGAATCCCGTTTTGGCCATTTTTTGAGTTCAGGTTTGAAGCCAACTTAGGATTTTGGTATGACTCCCTTGGGGTTTAATGATCACCTTGTTGTCCCCGACAAAACCCCAAAGTTTCGTCGGATTCGGAGTGGTTTCATTTCAGCGGGGATTTGAGATTTCTTCTCAAAGTGAGGTAGGGGATGTCTTAGGTTTATTTAAATGTTGTATTAATTGTTTTATAGGCTTATACAACTTGTATGTATGCCTTTGTTCAAGTTTTAGAATTTAATTTAATTATTTTCTATGTTTAATATTTAATTCTCTTAATGGTATACAACTTCGAATTAAATTATGGCATGCTAGTAAATTAGGCCTTGGTATGTTTATCAACATATATTAAATTGGGAGTATTTGAATAAGAATTGCAACTTTTATTTAATATTTATCTTTTATGAAAGATTAATTCACATAGTTGTAACAAGCATGAAATCAACTTGTAATGTGATATTAAAATAGGCCTTGGTATGTTCTTTAACCTATGTTATATTGAGGACATTTGGAGTTGTTTGAAAATCTTGAGAAAATTAATTAATTACCTTAATTAATTTTATTTTAAGTGTTTAAGTCACTTAAATTGATGTTGGATGTAATATATGTGAAGACTGTCCTATGTCCTTTAACATATATTAATTTGAGTCTAATTGGAATTGATTTGAAATCTAGAGACTTTTCATGTTAGGATGATAATCTCATGAAATGTAGTACAATTAATTAGCTTGTGAGCATATTACTAATTAGATGTAGAATTAGTATTTGTGGCATCTTAGAATGGTAATTGGACTTAGCATGATATAAGACATCATTCTCTTGCAAAGCTTGTTTAAATATAACTTGTGTAGGTGTATAGCTTGTTTAGAATATTACAATTGATTACCTTGAAAGCTTGTTACTAAATTGTAGCTTATTTTACTTGTGGCTTAGGATGGTAATTTGGTTCAATTATTGTAAGATATTCTTGTTTTGTATATAATTGCATATTAGAGACTTGACATATCATATGCTATTTAGACTTGAATTCTAGGACATGGTTTATGTGGATTCAACCTTACTTGTGCATGGAATGTGGTAACTTGCATTTGATTTTGTATAAGTTTTGAACTTATTGATTTTGGAAAGCTTATGAGGATATAATTTATGTGATAGCTAGGGTTTGGCTCTAGTATGGAGACAAGAGTCTTCTAAGCCATAAGTGTGCACTAGGTGGTACCTTGTGGTTGTAATTACTCAAAAATACTTATTTGGTCTAGCGACCGCATGTCTTAGTCATTCCACTATTTGATTTCGCATTTAATTTCAAGTTGTTAATCATGGATTACTTATAACTTGAGAATTGATGCTTACCTTGGGTATTTGAATCCTATTTAGTATACTTGAACTTGTATACTTGCTCTGTGAGTTTAAATTTCATTTAGTATACTTGTGCCGTGTATACTTGTCTTATGCGTATTTCGTTTAGCTTAGTATACTTGGGTTTGTATACTTGATTTATGAGTACTCTATATATATTGAATACTTGTGTATATATGCTAGCTATTGCTTACCTTGTTTAATATGATTTAGGGTACTTGAAAATGTATGCTTGTATGTCATGTATCATGTTTTAATGCGGTTTAGTGTACTTGAGCATGTATACTTGTATGTCGTAGTTCATTTCAATTGCATAAGTAGCTTGAGATTTTCCCTGAGTCTCACTTTTGACATAGACGTTAGGTGGCATGACCTTTTTGAATTGTTTCACGTTAATGTGATAATCTTGTAAAACGTTAGGTCTTTGCATGCTCATATCCTACGAGTAGCTTTTTGTTACTCACCCCAAAGTTACCGGGGACATTTTTCAGGTACAAGAATCAAGGTTGAGATTCTCATTATGCTTGGATGATTATAGACTTGAAGGTTTCAAATTCTTGTAAAGGTTGGCTTGAAATGCCACTTGTAGCCTTATATGTCAAAATGTGTATATTTGATTCTAAACACATAATGTGTATATAAGTACACTCTTTTCAATGTATTTGACATGTATGAGATGAGGTCATAGGCCAATGACATCTAATTTGTATTCTATGCATTTTCACTTTCAAGGTTTATTATGGAAATATTGAAAAATGTCAAGTCATTGTTTCACCATGTTTGCATCGGGTGTGAGAATTCCATTTTTATTCTTTCATAGGGTCTCATTAATCATGTATGAGGTGTGGCCAAGGGCCGAACACCATTTCATTTTCATTTATATGCCATGGTGTTGTATTTCACCTTTTTAGGCAATTTTATGAAAAATTGAGGGTTAAGAGGTCATATTTTACATTGGGGTTATTTTGAGAACATGGGCCATTGGGACGCATCTTAAATGTCATTTTACATTTGCATGCATGTCCACATATTACAAAAACTCTTAAATTTCAGTTTTGGAACTTTATGGGGTGATTTATAAATTTTTATGCAAAATTCATGCATTGGGGTATGATTTAAAGTTTCCTTTTGATTTAGCATGTTATATATGCTTATATGAGGCTAGAGAATATTTTTAAACTTGTTTCGGATCATATAAGATGCATGTATAGCTTTAGAGTTAGACTGAACACCTTCCACACACTTGACATTAGCATTTCTACTGATATCAGGTGTATCGGTCGGCTGACAACTGATATCAGGCGGTTGATAGCCTCTTAAAACCAATTCCAGTGAGTTTGTATGTGAAAAAGGTCATTTTGGCTCGCTGATCCTTGCCATCAGCTGGCTAATAATTGAGTTTCAGTCGGCTGATCCTTGCCATCGGTCGGCTGATCCTCCCTGAAGCTTGATTCCTTTTCAGTTTCTTGGATAGCTTTTTTGAGCCAACTTTAGAGGGTCATATCTCACTCGTTTTTAATCTAAATCAGGTCATTCTTGAGCCTAAATTCAAGTGCTTGAAGTTAGCTTTCCAATGGTAGCAACGATACACCAACACTTCAACTATAGTGAGAGTTATGATAGTTTTAGTGAGATAGGGTTGTGGTATCTCTTAATCGAATGATGCCTTTTGGTTCTATTTTCATATATTTTTCGTCTGGACTCCAAATCAGGTGATTCTTGAGTCTAACTTTGTTCCTTTTTTGTTTTCTTTCTAATGGTATTCTTGGTAGCATCCATTTTAGTTTGGAATGACCATTTTTCCCTTGGTCCATTCCTTGGAGGGTTTTGAAACCCCGACTCTGGTCTTGCTTCCGTTGAGTCACGGACTCCTCGAAAGGTCACTCTCATGTCTTAGGGATGAAGTACATCTCTATAGAATTGTTTATGTTTCACTTCCGCATTTTAGATCCATTTTGGGTCATCACATAATACACTGGGTTTGAAGAATCCAGGGTCGTCACACTTGGAAATTTCCCTTCCTCTTTTTGATTCAACACTTTTATTATTTCCCCAACTTGAGTATATATTTGCCCAACTTGAGTTTCTAGATTGAATATAGATTGAGAATGGGAATGAAACAATTCATTGTTAGATTTAAGGTTGCTAAGTGTAGCCATTTACATTTTCTTCAAATGCAGATGAGTACTTAGGAGGAAGAGGATCATGATTAGCTTGGTTCCTAAATTGAGGAGGACAGTAGATGGAAGATTGATTGAAAGAATTATTTTGTAGAAGATTGGATGAATTATGGTACTGTCCTTGAGATTCGGGAACAGTATTTCCTTGGCTTTGATTCTACCATGATATATTGGAATGATCTCTCTAGCCAAGGTTATATGTATTGGAATTTGGATTGTAACCCGAACTGGAGAATGCAACATTGGTTTGCACTTATGGATTTTCAAAAGAGTGACCCAAGAGAGGACAACTGGCAGCATAATGAAATGGATTAGTGTAGACAGAACAGACCTCTTTTGGCAAATAGGAGTGCTGAGAAGAATTAAGAGTACTGACAGCTGATAAGACTTGGTCAAACTTTCAATTCAACACTTCCATTTGAGTGGCTATTTCTCTAGTTTTCTCGCCCTCATACCAACTTTCAACCTAATGGATACTAGGAGTGGACCTAGACCTAGAGGAAGAAGCATGTTGAATAGAATTTTCACTTAGGGCCTCAAACAGTTCCCAAGTGTCATCTGGGCTCTTATGCAGGAAACCACAATTACTAAAAGCATCTACCATACTCCTATGTGGATCATGTGATCCATCATAGAAGATTTTCACCAAATGCCATTTAGCAATATCATGGTGTGGACACTTTCTCAGAAGATCATTGTATCTCTCCCAAGTATTATGAAGTTGTTCACCCAGGATTTGGGAGAACGCCATGATCTCTTTTCTCATTTGTGTGGTTTTATCCACAGTGTAATATTTTTTTTAAGAACTCTTGTTGCAACTTATCCCATGTGCTTATGGAATTATGAGGTAGGGAGTGCAACCAAGTTCTAGCTTTATCCTTGAGAGAAAATTGGAAGAGTCTCATCCTAAAAGTATCATCAAAGAGAGTGGAAAACTTGGTAGTTGAACATAATTCCAGAAATTCATCTATGTGCTTATAGGGATCTTCAGTAGCAAACGCATCGAAAGTTGGAAGCATTTGGATCATAGCTGGCTTAATCTCAAGTGGGTTACATCAGATTGTGGAAATTGAAAGCAACAAGGAATGAAGTGATCCCTCAATTGTGGTTATGGTGGAGGAACAGGTGTTTGTGGTGCATGTGCCACATTTGTATTATCACCATTATTAGTCATGTCTGATTTAGAAAATTCTCTTAACAATTTAAGCTAATTTCAATAGTAACAAGTAGTAACAAAAAGAAAATTTTCAAGTGATGAAAAACAACAAAAGCTCACAAAAGGTCCTGAAACCGAAGCTTCTATTCCTTAGGCGTCTTCGTCCTCGCTGCTAGCTTTATGCACTTGAAAAGAAAAAGAAATAAGGTGAGATAGTAGAAAGTCCTAAAAATATAAATTAAACTAGAATTAATCTCAAACTCAACAAATCTGTAACACAGTCCCCGGCAACGGCGCCAAAAATTGTTGTGTTTTTATTTATCAATAATAAAATACCACTCACAATATAACGAATCCTTGTAAGATAGGGTTATGTTGAAGGTGTCGAACTTTAAGGACTGTGGTGGTTTATCAAGTTTTCAATTAATACTATTTTAATTTAGAAAGAAGATTTGATTTGTTGTGTTATGTTGCAATTCAATAACATAAAAGAAAATAAACGAAATAAAAGGATTGAAATCAAGAAAAGAAATACTTAGGGATTGACTTCACCACGATTCTCATACTATGGTCAACTGTTCAACCTTGGGATTTTAATAATTTATATATCATATGAATTAAACTCAATAACATTCATTTAATTCGGTTTTAAAGAAAGATATTTCATTGAACTTAGCTAACTATAACCTATCAAAAGTTGGCACGAATTATCCGCCTACCTACTTCTAACTAATGTCACAGTATAACTCGTCTTCCTTAAGCATAGATTATGAAAGAGTTCATTCAAGAAAAACGTTTAAACACTATTACTTGATCTCCATTCTTATGTCTGATAGGGCTCCGCCAGATATCATCCAATAAGAATGGGTTGAGAATAATTTATGAATAATTATATCTAAGACAAGGTAATAACTATTCAAAAACTATTAATTCATTAAAACACCAATTAAGTTAGCTTAATTGCTCAAAATTATGTAATCGAAGTATATAATATATTAAATTCCTAAAGTACAGAACAATCAAACCATAGTATTCAGATTTGGGCTACATCAATGCCCTAAGAGAGGAATTAGCTACTTATGATGACGCAAGATATCATCTGTGTTGTTGTGGCCTTCATCGCCATGGACCGCAAAAACTCCTTTTGGATCTTCTTCTTCAAAACCCTAAAAGCCATCGTGAGAGAGATTTGAGAGATGGATATCAGAGAGATTTTCTGTGGCCTTCTCCTCTTCTTTTGTAGTGGAGAACAAGTCTTAATATCCTTTGGATTGGTTTTCTAGCTTTTGGTAACAATTAGGCCTTTAAGGAAGTAAATAGGGTGAAAATATATAATTCCCGCATGTATTATTAAGTTCCAGGATGTTAAGGCTCGAGCTCTAGAGTCCCAGGCTCGAGCTTCACCTGCCAGCAACTTGTTCTAACTTTGTAACGCGATTTTAACCTATTTAAAACACAAATCTCAAGATGGCTATTAGAGACAAAAACGTCGGGCTTCAAGACTTCTTTCTAGAGTCGCTGAGTTTGCTTAATTGGGAGTTCCGAGTTTTCAGTAATGTTCGAGCCCGAAGTGGTGGTGCTCGAGCTTTCTGATTCGGGCTCGAGCTCTAGGAGCAAAACGTTTCCGAAACATCTTTTTATTGATGGTGCTCGATCCTCTCTTCACGGTGCTCGATCTAAGGTGTTGGGCTCGAGTTTTGGGGCAATGGGCTCAAGCTTTGGGGCTATGGGCTCAAGTTCTAGGTGTTAGTGCTTGATCCTTAAGGCTTGGTATGAGGTCCTGGGAGCTTTGATCAACTTTTCACATTCCAATGCATCATGTGCTCGACCTTTTAGGCACAGGTTCAAGCACCTTGTGTTTGGGCTCAAGCACCCTTAGTCAAGGTTCGAGCCTGAAGGGGCAAGGCTCGAGCTTCAATGCCTTGTTAATTTTTCCTGTTTTGTGCTTGAGCCATAGAATTGAGGCTCAAGCTTCTGAACTTGAACTCTTCTAAAATACACTATTTTGGCTCCCGGTTTGCTTCGGATGATCGGCAATGACGCGGTAAACATCATTATCACTTTTTTCATCATAAAAGCCCGGTTTTAACTGCTTCTTTGGGAAAGTACCTAAAAACATGAAATACATAGAAATTAGTCTAACAATGGATAGAAGTATCACTTTAGTTCTTAACATATATATTTAGGGGCTCAAATATGCAATATTCAACGTTCATCACCTACGTTCAATTCTTGGGCTGAATCCGCAGCTACTATTCATGCGTTGGACAGATTTTTTACTCGATATTTCAATAGTCATAACTTCCTTATTTTAGATCCAAACTAGGCCATTATTGAGTCTAAACTCAATGATTTTGAGTTAGATTTCCAATGGCACCAATCCCATTTTTAGATTCCATTCCTACTAGGATTTATACTCGTTTTAGTGGGACAGTGTTAGGATATCACTTAGCCAGGAGGGGGTATTTTTGGGAAATCATGACTAAAGGTCTTAGAACCTCTTGGGATATTATGAATTGATTAGATTGGATTGGCTACACTTCATTTGACTTGTTTTGAGTCAAAATTTTCCACCATTGGGTAAAATGACCATTTTACCCCTTGTTCCATATTTTATCTGTTTTAATCTTAGCTTCCGGTTTTGTCTTAAAGTTTTGTCTTGAGATTTCTTATGAGGTTCTCTTGTCTTCCTAGAGGTGATATTTACCTCTAGTGACCTATTCTTTGTTTTTGCTTCCATATTTCAGACTCGATATCGGGTCGGGTTTAGGGTTACTTGCTAACACTCCAGGTTCTTGAAATTTAGGCTATTATAAGTAGTATCAGAGCATCCGGGTTTAAAAAATATGGACGATAGGATTTAGGTTTCCTTTATGTTTCATATCTTCATAACATTTATGTGTTTTAAAACATCTCTTATATGACATGTATACCATTGTATCTTACTATGTATTTCATTTCATACATTCATTAGATGAGTTGCATATGGTCACAAGTGCTTGGAAGTGATTGATCATCTTTCCTCGTCACTTATCATTTTTGGGACTTAGATGGCTAGTAGGGTATTAGAGAGGCAAAAAGCTTCTCATTTTGAGTTTCATGCATTGTTAAGTACTCATATTTTCCTTAGAGCATGCTAGTTGCTATGTTTACATGTATACTATGAGTTAAACATGAGTATTTTAGCTTAATTGGATGCAAATTGATTAATTACGTAGGACCTTAAATTGCCATTTACACAAGTATGCTAGTTGGTAGTTTTAACCGTTACATGTTATATGTTTTGTGCCTTATGGTATATGTTAACTATTGAGCATGATTACATGTTACGTATTTGAATTGGCCTTGTGCCTTGTGGTGATCATACTTATTATTTCTTGTGACTTGTTTCGATTTTTACATATTTACTATGTGACAAAGCATGTTTTATATGGATTGTTTATTACTTGTATAAGTATGTGGTCTTGTTACCATGTTATATCGTAAGTGTTTAGTATGCCTATATGTATAAATGAATGTATACTACGTGTTTAACATGGTTGTAGTGACAACATGAGATGTGGTTCTGTGAAGTGTTTATCTTGAGATTTCACTATGTGACGCATATGATCTTGGTGGCTAAATGTTTATTCCGTATCTTATTTTGACCTTGTGTCCATGCATGATTGGCTGAGATTGATGCTAGGGCATTGTCTCGTAGAGTCCATAATATCCTTAGATACATTTTTGTCATTTAGGATTTCTTCTTTGGATAGGAAGAAATCCTATCCAAGAAGAAATCCTATGTTTACATGTATACTATGTGTTAAGCAAGAGTATTTTAGCTTAATTGGATGAAAATTGATTAAGTACTTGGGAACTTAAATTGCCATTTGCACAAGTATGCTTGTTGGTAGTTTTAACCATTGCATGTTTTATGTTTCATGCCTTATGGTACATGTTAACTATAGAGCATGATTATATGTTAAGTGTTTGAGTTGGCCTTGTGCCTTGTGGTGATCATACTTATCATTACTTGTGACTTGTTTTGGTTTTTACATACTTGCTATGTGACAAAGCATGTTTTATATGGATTGTTTATTACTTATATAAGTATGTGGTCTTGTTGACATGTTATATCCCAAGTGTTTAGTATGTCTATAAGTATAAATGAATGTAAAATACGTGTTTAATATGGTTGTAGTGATAACATGAGATGTGGTTCCATGAAGTGTTTATCTTGAGATTTCACTATGTGATGCATATGATATTGGTGGCTAAATATTTATTTCGTATCTTATTTTGACCTTATGCATTGTCCATGCATGATTGGGTGAGATTGATGCTAGGCATTGTCTCTTAAAGTCTGTAGTATCCTTAGATACAATTTTGTTACTTAGGAATATTTTTTCCTTGGATAGGAAGGATTTGTTTTGCAAGGTCTCCACGGTGGGATCCTTTTTATCTGCTTTGATGACTTAGTAGACCTTGGGTTGACGATTGATGTGTTTAAGACTCATACGTGCATAAGGTTGTAGTCTTTGCTTAGTGGAATAAGAAGTAGGCCATGAAGGCACCGTTTTATCTTATTTTCTTTCGTTGTTTCATGTCATGGTCATGGGTGTGTTTGAGGTGTTGGTATCATCTCTTGGGGTTTTGTGGTGATCTTTATGGGATAGCATCATTAGGAGTCTTGTTCCTATCTTCTTGGAATGGTGAGTTGGGATTGACTTGGGTTCTTCTTTGGAAGTAAAAGATTTGTTTTTACGAGCCTCAATAGTGAGCTCCTTGTGTCTTGTCTTCTTTAGTGCAATGGTCTAGGGAATTGAGAGGTGTGTTGACCTAGGGTTCTTCTTGAGTTTGCTTTGAACAGCTCTTGTAAGCTATAGGTTGAGATGTGTGTGGTTTTGTGTGATTAATAGCATTGGTGTAATTAATTACTCTCTTTTGTCATTGGATACCTTAGTGGTCATTTTGGGAGATGATTTCTTTCTTTGCAGTGAGAGATTGGATTCATCTGCGTTTTAGGGTACGCTTTCTGTGAGATGGTCCTTTTGATAGGCATTCCATTTTGCATATGATTTTGTGGAGTTGTTATATATAGTCACCTTTGCTGTTTATATGCCTTATCGTTTTGAGCATGCCTTAGAAACATGTGTAGGATATGTGACTATTTTTTGGTTATGTGATAATATAATGATGCATTTCTCGCATGCTATGTTTGTTTACCTTGCTAGTATCATTAGTGATGTGTAGTATGTTTTTGTTTATTGGGTCCTTATGCGATAGGTGGTTTATTCAATTATCTTATGTGGGCTATGTGGTATACTTGTAAAGTATTATTTGGGTTATGCGATATGACATTTGAGTATGTACTATGTGAGTATTGAGTGCATACATAAGTACATTGTGTTGCATTGGAGTTGCATGCATGATGTATAATTATTTTGGGATTGTAACATGGTCACTATTGTGAAGACCATGTCTTCTTTTTCCTTCTCCAATTTTACGTCATTTTTTTATTTTATAATTTAATTATATAAATAATTATTTAATTGTTTGATTTATTCTTTTTCCACATTGCATTAGGGTTTTGATGCGCCCGAGGTAGACTTCGGTGCTCAAAATGATTTTCGGCACCACATGCATTGCATTGTATTATCTTTTTCAGTCAGTGTATGTCTTAATTTCATTGTAAAGCTTGCTTGTTTAATTTCAATTTCTAGGGGTATGGATGCATGGTTTCTTTGGAAACATTTTCGATTTTTGGGGTGCTTTGCGTAATTATGTTTTTGAGATATTTTGTCTTAGGGACTTTTGTGCAATTATTCTTTGGGATATTTTGTGGAAGGACTAAGTTGAAAATAGGGATAAGAGTGACAAATGGCACTCTCCCATTAGACCATGTGTTAACTTGTCATTAGTAACACTTAGAAACCTAATTTGGTGATAAGTGTAAGGCCATGATCAAACCTTGCGAGGAGGCCTAGATTTGTGACATGTGGAGGGTGGATGTGTGTGATAGAGAGAGAGGTAGTGTTGGTGTGTGTGTGTGTGTGGCTAACAAAGCCATTGTTAGTGGAGAAAGTTGTGAAAATTGTTGCATCCTCTCAAAGCCAACATGCCAGTCTCTTCACCATTTTTAGAATTCGAACCCTTTCCTATAGGAATTTGATCTTCTACTCTGAAGATCAAATCTTCCTCTCTTCTTGATCTAGAACACCTTTTTTTAGTTTTCCATTTTTTCCTTATTTTCCCTCAGATTTTAGAGGGACAAACCTTTGTTAAGGCAGTTTGGGAAAACTAGAAACCGTCTTCACCATTTCTGAATTTAGACCCCCTTCCCTTGGGATTTTAGTCTTCCACCTTAAAGAAAAAAGTTTCCTCTTTTCTTAATCTAGAACAATTTTTCAAATTTTTTCAGTTTGAGTTCATTTGCCTCAGATTCTAGAGGAACAATCCTCTAGTGAGGTAGAGGTTGTCTTATGTTTATACTCTTGTTGTTGTTTCTTGTTTCCTTTGTTGGTGATATAAATTGTATGCATGTAATATGATGTTCTAGGATTGTATTAGATGAATATGGATTGTATCTAACCTAGGGTGTCATTTTTATACAAGTCTTATATGTGAATATTCTCTTGAGTTGATGTTGTTTCACATAGTTGATGTTGGAAATCTAGTATCTCATTGTTGTTGTTACTATGATATTCTAAAATGATTGTTGTCATGGAATGTGTTGTGAAATTTGACTATGTAATTGTTAAGTTAGGGATTTAATGAATACCATGTTAGCATGACTAAAATCTTTATGTCGATAACCTTGCAATTATGTTGTATTAATCTTCTTTCATTTGGTGTAGATATCAAATCACATGATTTGCTAATGGTAACTTTAGAGATTTTATTTAATTATTGCCAATGATTTAATTGTGTTATTAACCCTATATCATTGTTAAATTGCAATGACCGTGTCATTTTCTTCCTTTTTTCGATTTTCTGTCATTCAATTTTATTTTTTTATTATTGTTTATTTATTTAATCAATTTTTTTTTTTTTTTTTGGGATACCTTAGGGTTTTGAAGACCCGAGGTAGGGTTTTGACTTCAGTTTTATGCTCGGATTTGATTTTTGAGTTCACGTCCATTCATCTAATTTGATTTCCATGAAATGTGTAGCTTTACTTTTGTAGAAAAGCATGCTACTTGTTAATTTTTTTCGTAGGGGTATGGATGCATAGTTTCTTCGGAAACATTTTCTTTTCCAGGGGTGTTTTTTGTAATTAAATTATTTTTAGATATTTGTCTTAGGGACCATTTTGTAATTTATTTTGTGAGACATTTTGGGAAGGGACCCTTTTGCAATTTTTAAAAAATTGTGACAAGTGTCACACTCTCATTAGTTCACTTGTAGGCTTTGTAGTGGTGACACTTGGAAGCCTTGGATGATGACATGTGGAGGGTGAGTATTCACCCACTTGGTGGCGTAGGATTGGTGCACTTGTTGGCTTAGGCTGTGGACAAGTGTAAGGCTTAGATTAAGCCTTGAGATGAGGCTTAGGATGGTGACAAGTGTAGGCCTAGGATGTGATCTTGTGAGGAAGCCTAGTTTGTTGACAAGTGGAGGGTTAAGATTTGGTCTTACATTTGTGTGTAAGAAAGGTAGTGTAAGATTGTGTTTTTTACTATCAAAAGTTTTGTGAGTGGAGAAATTAGAAAAATTTCCTTTCTTCTTCAAACCTTCACCTTGCCTCTATTGAAGGACCTTAGAAACCCTAGCTTGCATTTCTTGTTTTGGTCTTCTTCCTCACACCATTTGGCTTGGTGGTTGGAAGACAAAGCTTTCCCCTCATCCTTCTCTAGAACACCCTTGCCCAATTTTTCATTCTACCTTCATTTGCCTTGGATTCTAGAAATTATATTCTCTAGTGAGGTAGGGGGTGTTTTCATGTTTATAATCTTAGTGTTTTAAATGTTCTTGAAGTAAATGCAAGTTTTATGAATGTCTTCCTTTAATTCTTAAGACTTGTATATTGTTGTACCTTGCATAAAATTCACTTTAAACTTGATATTTGTAAAGGCCTTGACTTGATCTTTAACATATATGAACTTGAATCCATTTGGTAGTATTTTGAAATCTAAAGATTTTAAGTATGTGATTTTAACAATTCTATATAATTGTTTCCATTGAGTTAATTATATATTTGAGATCATATTGGTGTCTAAATCATGGATTTGGAACTTGTTGTATGTTCACATGAATAGGTTTTATGCATTGATAACATTGTTGTTATGTATAACGAATTGCACATTGAAGATTCGACATTATCTATGCCATTGTTATGTGTAACGAATCGCATATTGAAGATTCGACATTTTGTATGCCATTGTAGCTTATAGACTTAAGGCATATGTTGTGTTGTTTCCAAGATTTGTTTATGCATGGTAAATGGTTAAGTGCATTTGGTATAAGTGTATTTACATTGTTACACAAAATGTTGATTTTGGAAACATGGGACATTGTTGTAATGACTATGGCTAGAGTAAGGCTCTAATACGGGAGGTATGAGTTCTCCCCACACGTGAGCACTAGGGTAGTTCCCGGTAGGCTAGTAACCCAAAATAGCTAATAATCGTTTGGTTGATTTCTCATTTTCATTTCTAAATTGATAACATTGAGAAGTTGTAACTTGTTGTGTTGAATTGGATATTCTAATGTTCCATTTCATTACAATTATGGTTTATGTTAAAATGTTCTAATGTAGCTTAAGGATGAACCTATCGTTACACTTTGAACATAGACGTTAGGCGGCATGAACCACATGGATCGGTTTAGATTGACTTGCAAAACCGTTAAAACTTTAGGTTACATGCATGTTCATTTCCTATGAGTAACTTTGTTTACTCACCCTAGTTGTTGGGATATTTTTTCAGTTAAGGAAACCTTATTTTGGGATGCACAACATCCCTAGGGTGGCTTGGTAGCTTTTGATACCCTTTTTTTATTTTTATTTTTGTAATTTCATATACATGCAAGTGTTGGCATGTTTTGCTTTCTTTTGAAATTGTAATATATAGCTTGGTTTGGTTATGTCGTTTTTAGTTTGGGATATGTAATGTGTACCTAAGTACACTTTTTGAGACTCCTTTTATATATATGACTTGAGGCCAAGGACCGAACACCTTTTAGTTAACATTTATGCTCTTTGGTTTTGTGAATTTCTTATAAAGGTAACGTTACAGATTTTGGAGGTTTGACATGTGATATTTTGAAATTGGCTTGTATTGAGGCCGTGGGCCATTGTAGGGCATGTTAAAACGCATATTACGTTTGCTTGCACGTTCACTTTTGCACACAACATCTTATTTATACGAAATGCACACTTTTGGTTCCATGCATTTTAACATTTTTGCAAAGTATGCGCATAAGAGCATTTTGGGCACTTTACTTGAAAAATAAGAATTTCTTTTGGAATGGACATTTAGAAAACATGATTTTTGGGAGGGTTACTTCACAAACTCTTTTTGGAAAAGCTCATCTATGGCCTTAAAACTAGTTTTTTTTTTCCAAAACAAAACCAAAAACCCTCTTCTGAACATTAAGACATGGTTGCTATTCATTAACTTTTTTTTTGAAAATTGTGTCTACCGTTCCAAAACTTCCATAGGCCTTATGGACACAGTTTAACATTGCATATTTAATTTAGGTGTTTTAAAAATCACCCGAACCCACATTTCCATCACTTCTGCAGCAACTTTGCAATTTGGCGAGCACCCACCTGCTAGTTTTGGTGTCCACCTGCCAGTGTTGGCTTGCAGGCGCCATAGCCTCTTTGGCATCTGCCCGCTTCTTATGTTGGCCTTTTTGGAGCCTTGTTTTGAAATCAAAATTTGACCATAACTCTTTCATCCGGATTCCAAATCGAGTGATTCTTGAGTCTAACCTTGTTTATTTTTCGTTGTCTATCTAGTGGTATGCACGGTTGCATCCAATTTTGTTTGAAAATACCATTTTACCCTTAAGGTTCACCTTGTCCGACTTTAAAACCCTAGCTTCTGCGTTTGCTTCCGTTGAGTTTTGGGACTCCTCTATGTAATGACCCGATCATTTTCCTTATTTTCCTTTTTCTCAAATTTTATGGATATTTTTTTTCTGTTGATTTTCCTTTTTCTGAGTTCGAGTTTTCATCACTTTGTGTTGTCTCGAGTGCTCAGGAATGGTTTCTGAGACTTTTTCCTTTAGATTGACAACTTCCTTGTGAGGACCGTGTCAATTCCACATTTTATTTTTTCAACACTTTTTATTTTTCGTCTTTTTCCCAAATTCGGTTTTCTTCGCGTAACCTCACTTTTTGTACTTGGATTAGGTTCTGATTTTTCATGCATCCATAATATATTATTTTCATGATATTTGTATTTTTACTTTTTATAGAAAATCATGCTTGTTGCTTACTTTTTCGTAAAGGGCATAGATGCATAGTTCTTCGGAAACATTATTTGTTTTGGGGTTTTTTTTTGTAATTATGAAAATAATTATTTTTTTTCTTAGGGACCTTTTTGTAATTTATTTTGGTAGATGTTTTCAAAAAGGACCTTTTTGTAATTACCGAAAAAGTGTGACAAGTGTCGCACTCTTATTGGTCCACTTGTAAGCATCTCATTGGTTCACACTTGAAAGTCTTGGATGATGACATGTGGAGGGTGGAGATTCACCCACTTGTTGGCCTGGCATTAGTGCACTTGTTGGCTTGGATTGTTGCAAAGTGTAGGCTTTAGATTAAGCCTAGAATGAACCATTGGATTAATGACAAGTATAGGCTTCTAATTAAAGTCTAGCTTCTGTGTGTGTGAGGGCATGGTGCAAGACTAGGTGCAATTGACTTGTTTTGATCAAGTGAGTGAAGGATTACTTCATTTTACATCATTTTAATCACTTCTTCTTCCTCACATTAAACCTAGCCACTATTGAAGGAAACCATTAACTGAGGCTTAAAACCTTGGTTTTGATCTCTTTCCACTCACCTTAGACCTTAAAGCTTGGAACACAAAACACTTGCCTCACTTTCCTTTATATAACACTTGAAGGAAATTCAAAAATTTCTTTGTTTGATTTGGATTCAAGAGGAACAAACCTCTTGTGAGGTAGGGGATATTTTAGGTTTATATATTTGTTGTATTGAATGTTCTCTAAGCTTATGCAACTTGTATGCATGCCTTTGTATTTATTCTAGAATTTAATTTTATTATTTTCTTTGTATAAGATCTAATTCACATGGTTGTATATAGCTTGGAATTAAATTGTGGCATGATATTAAATTAGACCTTGGTATGTTCTTTAACATATGTGAATTTGAGAATATTTGGAGTTGTTTCAAAATATAGAAATAAGTGTCCTATTCACGTAATTGAACTTTTAACTTAATATTGTTGATGTGTTTGGCATGTTTTATCACGTATATTAAATTGAGAATATTTGAATAAGTTTTGAGACTTTTATTTAATTATTTTCTTTGTATGAAATTTAATTCACATGGTTGTATCTAGCATGGAATTAACTTGTAATGTGAAATTAAGTTAAGATTTGACATGTTCTTAACATATCTTAATTTGAGAGCATTTGAATAAGTTTTGAAATCTAGAGATTTTAATTATATGAATTAATTAAAATCTATTTAATGGTTCCATTGATTTGATTAAGTTTTTAACTTGATATTTGTAATGACTAGGACTTGTTCACTAGTATTTATTAATTTGGGGCCATTTGGAGTTACTTTAGAATCTAAAGATTTAATTATTGTATTTTAATTAAATTTTATTTTGTTGTTCCAAAGACCTAATTAAGTTTTCGTGTTGATTTATGTAATGACTATGCTATGTTGTTTAACATATGTTAATTAGGGATTAATTTGATGAGATTTGAAATCTAGAGAAATTAATTAGTTTATTTAATTAATTTCCAATTCTATTGCATTAATGACTTAATCATGTATTTGACGTTGATGAAATGTTTAAATCATGATTTTAGACTTGTATTATATTCATGAAATTATGCTTTCAAAATTGAATAATATTGTTATAGCGTGTAACGAATCGCACATTCAAGATTCGACATGTTAAATATCATTTTAGACTTGAAACTCTAGGACATGACTTGTGGTTTCATCTCTACTTATGCATGGAATGTGGTTTCTATGTTTTATTTAATTTTGTACAAGTTTTGAACTTATTTTGGAAACACTTGGGACATCACACAATTTGGCATGGCTAGGGCAAGGTCCTAGTACGGGGGATAAGAGTTCCTTCTACTAATATAGTAAGCACTTGGGTTGTTCCCGGGGGTTAGTAACCCAAAGTAACTGTTGACGTCTAGTGCGCATTTAGGTTTTTCCCATGGGTTAGTAGCCCAATCAACTGCTACATCTTGGTTCTATTCCGGGATTCGATGTCCAAGATATTCTGCTATTTAATTTCTCATTTAATTACAAGTTGGCAACCAATGCTTAATTGTGACTTGGGATTTTGGTATTTAAAGTTCTAAAATTGCTTTAAAGACTTGTGTATTTTGTTTTTCATTTCAACCATTTAAGTAGTTGAGATGATTCCTTAGTTTGCTTTGGAAAATAGACGGTATGTGGCATGAACCACTTCAGTTGATTTCGTATCTTAGATTTCGAGTTGATAATTTTAAGAATCTATATCTTGTTGCGTTGTATAGTATGTTTTTGTTTAATTGCATAAAAATTGTGGTTTATGCTAGAAATGTTTTAAAGTAGCTTAGGATGATCCCTGAGTCTCACTTTTGACATAGACGTTAGGTGACATAATCCTTATGAATTGTTTCACATTAATGTGATAAACTTGTAAAACGTTAGGTCTATGCATGCTCATTCCCTATGGGTAATATAAGTTACTCACCTGTAATGACCCAGTCATTTTATTTCTTTTCCCTTTTTCCTCAAATTTTGCGGATAAATTTTTTCCGTTGTCTTTTCTTTTCTGTGGATGGTTTTTCGTCGCTTAGTGTCATCTCGAGTGCTCAGAACTGTTTCTGAGACTATTTCATGTGAATTGACAACTTCCTTTGAGGACCGAGTCATTTTCACATTTTTCGTTTTTGGACGCTATGCACTATTTCGTCTTTTCCCTATTCTATCATTTTCCCTATTTCGTCTTATCTCCGTTTGTCAATTTTTGGCACAACCTCACTTCTTGTGCTCGGAGTTGGTTTTTGACTTCAGTATCCTTATCGTGAGTGGTTTCCACGAAATACGTATCTTTACTTTTGTAAGAAAGTACTCTGGTTGCTCCCGGTGCCCATAGGGGCATGGATGCATAAATCTTTGGAATTAATTCCATTTCTTGGGGTATTTTTCATAAATATCTTTTGAAGATATTTTATTTCAGGGGTATCTAAGAAAATATCTTTTGGAAGATATTTTCATTCTAGGGCAGTTTCACAGTTAACCCTTTTTATAGGGGCCATTGTGCAATTAACGAAAGTTATTGTAAAATGTCTCGTCTGGAGCCTGGATCCTCGTACGGGATTCATTTTCACTTTTTGTTGATTTGTAAATTCATAGAATTCCGTTCTGGTCGTTTTTCTCTAGTTTCAGAGTTTTTGGACCCGGTTGCCGCTGAACTTGTTCGGGGCAAAACTTTCTGTTCGGAACTCAGTTTTTGACGCTGTTTCTTCCGCTATTCATATTTTCTCATTTTTAATCTTGTTTGTTCATAGAGTTTTTCCATTTGAGCATGTTTACTCAAAATCCACTTTTCAGGACCCGGCGGGGTCCTTTCGGGGCACTTTTTGTGATTTACTATAAATAGGTGCCTTAAAGAAGAAAAATCAGATTTTCTTCTTCTTCCTCCTCTCCTTGCACGACCAAAGGCAGCCATGGATGCCCATGGAGCTACCATCTTTTCTCTCCTCCTTTAACCTACTTTTTCCTAAGTGAAAATCCTTCGGCCTTTGCATTTGTTGCTCGCCTCTGACCAAATTTTGAGTTTGGGATTTAGGCCAAGTTTGGATTTTCATGGGGCTTCTTGGAGATTTATGTAGATCGTGTTGTCCCCGACAAAACCTAGGAGTTTCGTCGGATTCGGAGCCGTTTCGTTTTGATGGATTTTGAAATTTTCATCTCAAATTGAGGTAGGGGGTGTCTTAGGATTATATTTGTGTTGTATTGATGATTATATGAGCATATACAATTTGTGAGCATGTTTTGTTCAAGATTTAGAATTTAATTTAATTAATTTCTATATTTGAGATTTAATTCATATGGTCTTGTGTATAACATGGAATTAAATTGTGGCATGCTAGGAAATTAAGTTTTAGTAAGTTGATTAACATATATTAAATTTGGGGCATTTGGATAAGAATTGCAAAATTTATTTAATATTTATCTTTTGTGAAAGTTTAATTCACATGGTGATAACAAGTATGAAATCATGATGTAATGTGATATTTGTATAGGCCTTGGCATGTTCTCTAACATAGCTTAAATTGAGGGGATTTGGAATTGTTTAAAAATCTAGAGGAAATTAATTAATTAGCTTGATTAATTTTATTTTAAGTGTTTTAATCACTTAACTTGTCATTTGATATTATATATGTGATGACTATGACATCTTCTTAAATATATATTAAATTGAGGTTATTTGGGATTAACTTGGAATTTAGAGAATTTAACTATTTATGTTTAATTAAATTCTACTTTATTACCCAATGGATTTAATTGCATTTTGGAAGTTGTATCTATATTTAAATCATGGATTTGGATTCGGTGTATGTTCACTTGATTACTTTTGAGCATTGGATAACATAGTTGTTATTTTTATATTCATGAGAATATGTTTTCCTTATTGGATATATTGTTGCTATGTGTAAGGAATTGTGCACTTTGTATTTGACATCTTTCATGCCATAGTAGTTGTAGAGTTTGAGCTTGTGTTGTATACGTTTCCAAATTTGGATTGTGCTTGGTAAATAGTTGATATCTTGTATATACATGTTGATATATATACGTTGTTGCACAATTTGTTGATTTTGGAAACTTGGGGATGTCATTGTTTGGCTACGGCTAGGACTTGGTTCTAGTACGAGGGATTATTCCTCTATATAGTCTAGTGCGCACATAGGGAGGTTACCAATGGGCTAGTAACCCTAAAGTAACTATGTTGTCTGTCTGATCAGGCGTGACGTCCGAGTATCCACTTTGTTTGATTTCGCTTTTCATTTCAAGTTGATAACTAGATGATGTTATAACTTGTTGTTCCTTATTTGTTTTCTTGTTTTAAGTTTCAAGATGTTTACTTTGAGAAACAATACTTTATGCGTTGTATTGGGAGTTCCAATGTTGGTTAATGGCATCTATATCATAATTTGTGTTTTGATGTTCAAATGTAGTTTAGGAATGATCCTATAGATTCATTTTGAACATAGATGTTAGGTGGCATAACCCATTCTTGTTGTTTTCGTATTTTGGATTTCAAGTGGAAGATTTTGAGATTCTATGTTGTTGCTTTGTATAACATGTTTCTATGTTATTTGAATTGTATGAACAATGTGACCATGCTAGAAATGATCTAAGGTAGTTAGGATGCTCCCTGAGTCTCATCTTGACATAGACATTAGGTGGTATAAGCCATTTAACATATTTCACGCTAAGGTGATAAAACTGTAAAATGCTAGGTCGATGTATGCTCATCTCCTACGAGTAGCTTTATGTTACTCACCCCTACGTTACTGGGGCATATTTCTGGTATAGGACTCAAGACTTGAAGATTTCATTACCTTAGATCATTTGGTAGCTTTATGTATCAAACTTGTATTATTTGATTCTACGTATGTAAAGTGTACATAAGTACACTCCTTTTAATGCATTTGACATGTAGGACATGAGGCCAAGGGCCAAACAAGTTTATATTTGCACTTGTATTCAATTGGTGCCATATTTTGCTTGAAAATGTATTTTTATCAACTATGGAGGCTTTGTATGCTAAAACTACATCTACTTTATCATATTACATGCACTTGCATACTCACTTTGGCAAACAACACCATCCTTGATGAAACAAAAACTCTAAGTAGCATTTTTAGGGAGTTTTACCCTATTCTGTTCTAGGGGCATTTCTGGTATTTCAAAATGTGTTTTTTTTTTTTTTTTCCTCGCGTATCATGTACAAAACTCAATTTTGAGGGGGTTTCTTCTTTGTGTTTTTCCAAAAAATGCCATCTTGGCCCTCAAAAATCCATATTTGTCCGAAAAATTCTTGCTGCCAGGTTTTGCAGATTTCTAGTGCAAATGTACTTGGTACTATTCATCGACTTTTTTTTGAAAAGTGTGATGACCGTTCCGAAACTTCTGGGGGTCTTGTGGGTGTATTTTAAGATTGCATTTTCAATTTAGGCAATTTAAAAACATCCCGAAGCCCTATTTCCTTTCTTTGGGCAGCAGCTCGGAGAAATTTTTACCCCCTTGACCAGATTTTCTTGGGGGCATTCTGAGCATTTTACAATGCATTTTTTTTGTTTTCGATCACAAGCGGGGTAGGAAACTTGATTTTAGGGGGGGTTTCTTCTTTGATTTTTTCCAGAAAAGTCTGTTTAGATACCCGTTTTTACTCTCAATTGCAGCAGTAGTGGGTTGATGGCACTGTAACTGTCACGGTCTTCGTCGGGTCGCCGCGACGTCGATTTTGTTTTTAACCTTCCTCCCTCATCCGGACTCCAAATCAAGTGAATTTTGTCTTGAAATTGATTAATTTTTCATTGTCTATCCAATGGTGTGCTCGGTTACACCCAGATATTTCTGGATAATTACCAGTTTACCCCTTTTAGCTTTATTGCTCGTTTTTCTTTGTTTTGTCGTTTCTCCTTTGTCCAGAATCTGAATAATAAAATTCTTAAGTCCATCATGATTAGTTTTTCATTGTCTTCCTAGTGGTGTGCTCGATAGCACTTGAATCCACGTTTTTGCAAAATGACCATTTTGCCCTTAGGTTCCTTTTTGTCCATTTTTGAAACGACACTTCCGCATTTGTTTTCCTTTGGGTTCCATGACCTCATTGAGGGTCACATTGGTGTCTTAGAGACACATTGTATCTTTAGAGACCGTTGTTTCACCTTTCGCTTCCGCATTTCGGATCCGTTATCGGGTCATCTTTTGGTCATCACTGACGCACTAGTTTACAAAACTTGGGCCGTCACAAGTGGTATCAGAGCTCCCAGGTTTGAATACCTTGGGACGATGGGATTTGAGTGCATATCACATTTCTGTTGCTTTGTTTTACGTACTTATATGCTTCATGATAATATGTTTTGGTTTGATAACATGTTTAGGTGCTTATGTGCTATACGTGTTATGCTATCTGTTTAACTTATTTTGATTCCAATATAAAGAGCATGACATATGATGTATGCTATATTAGATTCGCATATGCATAACTGTATTTTATATTTGGCATGACACGGGATTGGCCATTGAGGCCCGAGTTGAGGTTGATGGTGATTGTAGTAACAGTTTTATTGTAGTTTAGGTTATCGTTGACCTAAAGTTGGTTTTGAGGTAGGTAGTGAGACACCTTTTGTTTAGGCTCTAGTGGAGTGAGCCATCAGGCATAACCGTAGTACTGGATTTGTTGATTTTAGGCCATGGTTAGGTTTTGGACCTTTTGGGCTCTTTAGTTGTTTTGTAATTTTCGTGGGCGGGTACGCTGTGGGCGGGTACGCTATGGGCGGGTGCATGGCACTGTCATGCTACCGTGCTGGCTAGCTATGAGCGTAGTTCGGATGGAATCAATGTTGGTTTTGTTTTGATAGGCGTTGTCCTTTTGATCGATGATGGTGATAGTTATCTTAGAGATCAGTTGTAGTGATTGATTTGGTTGTTGTTGGTATGGCTATAGTTGCCTTTTTCTTCGAGGAGTTCTTGCGTGATGATGCTTTTGGGATCAAGTCGATTGATTGATGCTTCAGGTAGAGAGAGCATTGCATTGTTAGTGTCACCCTTAGATTTGGAAGTGGATTGTTAGAGTCTTACCATCGTGGTAAGGGCTCATATTTGTTTTGAGACAGGTTATTGTCACATTCGTTTTAGAGTCAGATTGTGGCTAGGATTGGTCCTTCCTTTTTATTTAGACACTCTAGGACACGATGTCTATAGGGTTCATTATTGCATCATTCCATTTTCTGTAGCTTCATTTACTACCATGTTAGTAGTATGATTTAAGTTAGTGCAATACATGAGTAGGTGGAGGTCTATCCATATTTTTCTTCTTGTTGTGTGATATTAGCATGCCCTGCATATATGTTTTAGATATGTCATGTTGTTGCTATACTTTAGTGACATGCTTTTGTGTTTACGTGGAGACGTGCCACATGTACCTTTAATTTTATCTATGAGAGTAGATTTATTTATTTGGTAGTTACATTCCTTGTCATATGCATGACTTCCGTATTTGATTCTCCTTTTTGTTTCCCTCAGTCGTACATAGTGTGTACGATTCTGTTGTGAGATTCCTTGTGGAGGAGTTGTCACATTTGTTTGGTCTTGAGCTGTCCATTTCTTTAAGGTGGGAAGAATGCTTCCTTTTCGTGTTCGTTGTGTTGACCCTTGTGGGAGAATGGGATTCCTCTTCTTTCTTGGTTCGTGGTTGGGACTTCACAAGGAGTGAGTCTTTTCTCTTCGTCACCTTGTGCGCAGTTTGGGGTTGGTTGGTCCGTGAGGATCATCGTTGTCGTTTTGAGTCTTTAGTGAGGATTTGTTGGATTTTGGTCGACTTACTTCCATGTAGGGGGTGAAGTCTTTGACCTTGTTGTCATTCGTTTCAGAGGTGGAGTCGTGGTGTTATCCTTCTTAGGACTGGTGGTTTTCTTTCCTTCGTGTCTTTCCTTGGGGGAGTTTTGCCATGGTTGTTGAAGGAGTTGTGGTGCTCAGAGTGAGTTGATTGGTGTGAGATCATTTTTCGGGGACTTGTGTCCAATTGATTGAGGATTTATTTAATTCGTGAGTTGAACTCGCTACTCTTTTGAGAATGTCCTTTGGAGACTTGTTTTGGTTTTTGGAGACCTAGATGTGGTTGACTCTTAGGAGAAGTTTTAGAAGATCATCATTAGATTTGGCTTGTTTATGGAGTTTTCTCGTCCTAGCTATGGCTAGGCATAGTTTTGAGGAATTGTAGATTCGATGATTGATTGTGAATTGAAATTAAAGGATTTTGATTTAGCTTGGTGAGGCCAAGCACGGTTTTGAGAGATTCATTTTGTGACTTTGGTTTTCAGGACTTGATGTGTGTACCACTTAGTGGACTTGTATTTCGAGGATTTGGTCATCCGTAGTAGGGATTTTGATCCGATGTTTGATTTCGGTGTGGTTTCGTAGTTGATCTATTTTAGGATGATATCTGGGATTTCGAAGATGATGTTTTGTTTGTTAGGCTTTGGATTCGTGATTTGGGTTGTTAATAGGAGTACTTTGAGGCATTAGAGTTGTTGGTTTTGTCGTATTGAGGACTTAGGACCTTAAGCTTAGCGGTGCCTATGACATTATTGTCAGAGTTTTGGGATTAGCTACCCTAACTCTCACAAGATGTTTGGTTCCCGTAATGCTTTTGGTAATGATGATTCACGACATTGATGTCATTTATATCGAGAGGTTTCATGGGTAGACCTAGTGGGGGGCAGGTTATGAATTAGTGCCTTATACTGTTATGCTACCTTACTGATGAGTAAGTGTGGGCGGGTTCTGGTCGATATTCGTACTGCCACGTTGTCTTTATTTTGTACTTTGATTTGATCTGTGATGATCTTGGAGTTGTTTTGGTGGTTGTTTTTGGATCGGACTGATGGTTCATCAGGAAGAATGCTTACAGTTGTTGTCTTCCATTCCTTTGTCTGGAGTTGGGTTTTGTGAGTGACCTTTGACTTGTCGTGTGGCCATGCGATCATTTTTCTTTTGAGAGGTTGTCCTGTCGTAAGCACGTGGGTGCAAATGTAGTTAGCTTGAGTGTTGTCTTTCAGTCTTGGGGTTGTTTTCGTTGCATGTTGTTTGGGGTACTCGGAGAAGTACTCTATAGTTATCCTAGTTTTGCTTTTGTTTTGTTGGGGCTGAATTTTGGGGACGAAATCCCTTTAAGGTGGGAAGGTTGTAATGACCCGGTCATTTTATTCCTTTTCCCTTTTTCCTCAAATTTTGCGAATAAATTTTTTTCGTTGTCTTTTCTTTTATGTGGATGGTTTTTCATCGCTTAGTGTCATCTCGAGTACTCAAAATTGGTTTCTGAGACTATTTCATGTGAATTGACAACTTCCTTTGAGGACCGAGTAATTTTCGTATTTTTCGTTTTTGGACACTATGCGTTATTTCGTCTTTTCCCTATTCGGTCATTTTCCCTATTTCATCTTATCTCCGTTTGTCAGTTTTTGGCACAACCTCACTTCTTGTGCTCGGAGTTGGTTTTTGACTTCACGTATCCTTATCGTGAGTGGTTTCCACGAAATACGTATCTTTACTTTTGCAAGAAAGTACTCTGGTTGCTCCCGGTGCCTATAGGGGCATGGATGCATAAATCTTTGGAATTAATTCCATTTCTTGGGGTGTTTTTCATAAATATCTTTTGAAGATATTTTATTTTAGGGGTATCTAAGAAAATATCTTTTGGAAGATATTTTCATTCTAGGGCAGTTTCACAGTTAACCCTTTTTATAGGGGCCATTGTGCAATTAGCGAAAGTTATTCCAAAATGTCTCATCTGGAGCCTGGATCCTCGTATGGGATTCATTTTCACTTTTTGTTGACTTATAAATTAATAGAATTCCGTTGTGATCGTTTTTCTCCAGTTTCACAGTTTCTGGACCTAGTTGCCGCCGAACTTGTTCATATGTAGATTGTTTTTTATTTGTGTAATTATATAATTATATTGCCATGTTATAAGTAGAATGTTTAATGTGCCTATATGCATGAGTGAATGTATTCTACGTGTTTAACCTGGTGGTTAGGATACCATGAGATATTCTATGTAATGCGTAAAACTTTAGTTGTTTTATGTTTATCTTGTATCTTGTTTTAACCTTGTGCATTGTTCATGCGTGGTTGGGTGAGATCAATGCTAAGGCATTGCCTCTTGGGGTCTATAGTGTTCTTAGACGCATCCTTGTCTTCTTGGGCTTCTTCCTTGAATAGGAAGGATCCATTTTATAAGGTCTCCACGACGGAAAACTTCTTATCTATTTTGTTTGTTTGAGAGTTTTGAGACTTTAGCTTCATGTCTGATTTGAGTGAGGCTCATGTGAATGTAGAGTTGTAGTCTTTGTTTGGAAGGATTAGACGAGGGCCGCGGAGACACCGTTTCATCTCATTTTCTTTTGTTGCTTTATGACGTAGTCATAAGGTGTTAGAGATGTTGGTATCATCTTTTAGGGCTTCGTGATGATCTTGATGTGGTGACATAATTTAGGGTTTCATTTCTAGTGTCGTGGGACAATGAGTCAGGATTAACATGAATTTTTCTTTAGGAATGAGTGGTTTATTTTTGTGTGCCTCAACGACAAGGTTTTTATAATGGTTAAAGGACTGATAGGTGTGTTGATCTAGAATCCTTCTTGAGTTGCTTTGGACAGCTCTTACGAGCCATGAATTAGGCTGTGAGTAGTTTTGTGTAATTAATTGCATTGGTTTTTCCTTGTTATTGGAGACTTAGGGTTGTGTGTTGGGATTCCGGTAGAATCCTATTGAGCTGCTATCAGACTCATTGACATTTTGAGGTATGTCCCTATTGTAGACGTCTTATGATGGTTAGTGTTGGAACTATCCATTACATTATCATTTTGTTATTCAGTATCCATTTTTGGAGATGATTCCTTTCCTAGCAATGAGAGATTGGACTCATCCGAATTTGGGGGTATGTTTTCCTTTTCCTTGTGCGATGGTTCCTTTAAGAGGCATTCCATTTTATTAGTGATTTCATGGAATTGCTAATTGTATAGTCACCCTTACATGTTTATATGTCTTATCGTTTTTTAGCATTCCTTATAAACATGTTTAGAGTATGTGGCTATGTGCTGGTTCGTGTGGTGATATATATGATTCATTTTTCATATGCTATATTTATTTAACATGATAGTATCATTAGTGGTGTATGGCGTGTCATTCCTTTTTGATCCCTATGTGATAAGTAGATTATTCGATTGCCTTATGTAGACTATATGATGTGATTGTAAGGTGTCATATGGTTTATATGATTTGATATTATGAGTATGTGCTATGTGAGTGTCGAGTGCATTCATAGGTACATTGTGTTGCATTGGAGTTGCATACATAGTGTACATTGGTTTTGAGATTATGACTTGGTCACTATATATATGTTTGTCTTATGACTGGGGATATGGTCCTAATCTAGCTTTTTTTATGCTTGCATTTTGTTTCAACATTTCATTCACGAGTTTTATCTTTACATGGTGTTCATGTTATATTAATTGTTCTTGCATGATGCATGAGTAGATGGCGGTGTGTCCACATTTATCTTTTTATCAGATGGTATTCACATTCCTTACTTATGTACTTAGAGATGCCATGTTGTTGTTATACTTTAGTAATGTGATTTTGTGCCTACGTAGAGACATGTTGCATGTATCATTGATTTTATTTGTATGAGCAGATTTATTTTCTTGGTGGTTGCATTTCTTTATTACATGTATTGATTACTATGTTTAGCTTTGCAAGTATTTCATTTCACATGGAGTCCTTTTTGTTCATTTTGGGAGAACACGAGTTAGTGTCGTGTTCTCTTTATTCGCATGTAGTGTGTATATGGGCTTTTATAGTGTTTTGTCATGGAACTCCTCGTAGAGGAGTTATTATCTTTTGTTTTGTCATGGGCTGTCCACTTCCCTAAGGTGGGAAGAATGCTCCGTTTATCGTGCTTGTCTTATCGACACTCGTGGGAGAGTAAGATTTCCCCTTTTTTCTTGGCTTATGTTAAGGACCTTATAAAGAGTAAGTCTCTTCTCTGTATTGCATTGTGCATGGTTGTAGGTTAGTCAATCCACGAGGATCACTATTATTGTCTCGGGTTTTTGGTAAGGATTATCGTGACTTAGGAGGTGATAATGTTTTCTGATTTTTTAGAGTTTGATCCACTGGCTTGAGGGCACAGACTTATCAGGCTTTGGATTCGTGACTGGAGTTGTTGGTTTTTTGTGTATTGAGGATTTGAGGCCTAAGCGTGATGGTGTCTATGACATTATTGTCAGGGTTTCGGGATTGGTCGAGATGGTCTGGCCAGATATCCTTGGACCATACCCCGAATCTTACGGAATGCCTCGTTCCCATAATGCTTTTGGCAAAGTTTGTTTTGTGTTATTTATGTCATTTGTATTGAGTGGTTTTACGGGTAGATTTAGTGGGGGCATGTAATGAACTAGGGCTATATACTATTATGCTACCGTACGAAGTTGTGTGTTGAGGGCAGGTGCTTGTTTTCGTCGATTCTACCTTACTGACGTGTAAGTGTGGGCGGGCTCTAGACACTGTCATGCTACCATACATTTAAGTAAGTTGTGAGCCGGTTCTAGCCGTTATTCATTCTATCACATTGCTTTTTTTGAGGTACCTTTATTCAATATGTGGTTATCTTGAAGCTCTTTTGGTGATCGTAACTCCTTATCCTTTGTTTGATCTTGAGGCTTTAGGAGTTGTCCTTCAGTACTCGATGATCTGTTCCTAAGTGTGACCTTATGTTCGATGTTTGAGTTTTGACGTGTAGTATGGCCATATGGTCATCATTATTTTGAGAGTGTTTTATCATGAGCACATGGGGGCAAATGAAATTGGGATGGGGCCTGTTTTGGCAGATGTTGTTGTGTGTTATGTCATAAGCACGTAAGTGCAAGTGGCATTGGTTTGTGCATTTTCTTTCAGTTTAGGGTCACTGATGTGGCGTGTTGTGTGGGATGCTCAGAGATGTAGTCCGTAGTTCTCCTAGGTTAGCCTTTTATTTTGTTGAGGCCAAATTTCGGGGATGAAATCCCTCTAAGGTGGGAAGGTTGTATGACCTTGTCATTTTCTTCTTTCTTCCAATTTTCCAACATTCAATTTTATTTTAATTTTATTATCATTTATTTTATTTATTTATTTAATCGATTTATTTTTTTCTCGGGATACCATAGGAATTTGGAGATAGGTAGGATTATAAGTTCGGTTTTGTGCTTGGATTTGATTTCCGACTTCACGTGCATCCATCTCATTTTATTTCCATGAAATGTGTAGCTTTACTTTTGTAGAAAAGCTTGTTATTTGTTTACTTTTTTCGTAGGGGTATGGATGCGTAGTTTCTTCAGAAACATTTTCTTTTCCCAGGGTGTTTTTCGTAATTTAATCATTTTCAGATATTTGTCTTAGGGATCATTTTGTAATTTATTTTGTGAGATATTTTGGGAAGGGACCTTTTTGCAATTTTCTAAGAAGTGTGACAAGTGTCACACTCTCATTGGTCCACTTGTAGGCATTGTAGTGGTGACACTTGGAAGCCTTAGATGATGACATGTGAAGGGTGAGGATTCACCCACTTGGTGGCTCGGATTGGCGCACTTGTTAGTTTAGGATATGGACAAGTGTAAGGCTTAGGTTAAGCCTTTAGAGTAGGCTTAGGATGGTGATAAGTGTAGGCTTATGATGTGATCTTGTGAGGAGGCCTAGTTTTTTGAGAAGTGAAGGGCCAAGATTAGGTCTTGCATTTGTGTGTGAGAGAGTTAGTGTAGGAGTGTGTGTTTTTTACTATCAAAAGTTTTGTAAGTGGAGAAATTAGTGAAATTTCCTTTCTTCTTCAAGCTTTCACCTTGCATCCTTTGAAGGACGTTAGAAACCCTAGCTTGCATTTCTTGTTTTGGCCTTCTTCCTCGCACCATTTGGCTTGGTGATTGGAAGACAAGGCTTTCCCTTCATCCTTCTCTAGAACACTCTTACCCGATTTTTCATTTTACCTAGATTTGCCTCGGATTCTAGGGATTCTATTCTCTAGTGAGGTAGGGGGTGTTTTCATGTTTATAATCATAATGTCGTATATCCATAGAGACCTTATTTCTATTTTCATTTCTGCATTCCAAATTCATTTCTGGTCATCTTATGGGTTATCACAGGATGTACTGGCTTGAAAAACCAGGGCCGTCGTACTCAGGAAGCCATTTTGGTGTCTTAGAGGTGATGTACATCTCTAGAGGCCTTGTTAATTTCTTTCGCTTCCATAATTGGGATCCGATATTGGGTCAGTTTTGGGACACTCGCTGACGCACCAGGTTTTGAAAACTTGGGCCGTCACAAGTGGTATCAGAGCTCCTAGGTTCGAAAACCTTAGGACAACGGGTTTTGGGTGCAGATCATCCCTTTATTAACATGCTCTATGTGATTATTTGCTTCTTGATAACATGTTTGATATGATCACATGTTTATGTACTTATGTGCGTATGTATTTTGCCATGTGGGGTTATCTGTGCTTTCATTGGTGGGGTGCATTGGGTCGTGAGCACTTGATTTGATTAATGACTTAGTTGAATTTCTTGGTTCTCATGTGTCTTTGACTTGGATGGATTAGTAGGGTGTGAGAGAAGCATGCAGGCTTCTCAATTTTTTGGCTTTCATGCATTGTTAGGTGCATTTTGTAATAGGACATGCTAGTTGATACTTGTATGTGCTATGTGTGCTTACTATTTATCTAATATGATTTAATATAAAAGTATTAAGCATGACGTATGATGTATGCTAGCTGTTGAGCATGATTAAGCATTAAGTGTTTATGTCAACCTTGTGTTAGGTTCTGAACATACTAGTTACTACTTGCGCTATTGGTTTTGATTTCTTATCTACTTGCTAAATGACTGAGCATGTCATATGCAGATTGTTTTTTATTTGTGTAATTATATAATTATATTGCCATGTTATAAGTAGAATGTTTAATGTGCCTATATGCATGAGTGAATGTATTCTACGTGCTTAACCTGGCGGTTGTGACAACATGAGATTTTCTAGGTAATGCGTAAGACCTTAGTAGTTTTATGTTTATCTTGTATCTTGTTTTAACCTTGTGCATTGTTCATGCTTGGTTGGGTGAGATCAATGCTAAGGCATTGCCTCTTAGGGTCTATAGTGTTCTTAGACGCATCCTTGTCTTCATGGGCTTCTTCCTTGAATAGGAAGGATCCATTTTATAAGGTCTTCACGACAGGAAACTTCTTATCTGTTTTGTTTGTTTGAGAGTTTTAAGACTTTAGCTTGATGTCTAATTCGAGTGAGGCTCATGTGAATGTAGAGTTGTAGTCTTTGTATGGAAGGATTAGACGAGGGCCGCGGAGACACCGTTTCATCTTATTTTCTTTTGTTGCTTCATAACGTAGTCATGAGGTGTTAGAGATGTTGGAATCATCTTTTAGGGCTTCGTGGTGATCTTGATGTGGTGACATCATTTAGGGTTTCATTTCTAGTGTCGTGGGACAGTGAGTTAGGATTAACATGAATTTTTCTTTAGGAATGAGCGGTTTATTTTTGTGTGCCTCAACGACAAGGTTTTTATAATGGTTAAAAGACTGATAGGTGTGTTGATCTAGAATCCTTCTTGAGTTGCTTTGGACAGCTCTTACGAGCCATGAATTAGGGTGTGAGTAGTTTTGTGTAATTAATTGCATTGATTTTTCCTTGTTATTGGAGACTTAGGGTTGTGTGTTAGGATTCCGGTAGAATCTTATTGAGTTGCTATCAGACTCATTGACATTTTGAGGTATGTCCCTCTTGTAGACGTCTTGTGATTGTTAGTGTTAGAACTATCCATTGCATTGTCATTTTTTTATTCAGTATCCATTTTTGGAGATGATTCCTTTCCTAGCAATGAGAGATTGGACTCATCCGAGTTTGGGGGTATGTTTTCCTTTTCCTTGTGAGATGGTTCCTTTGAGAGGCATTCCATTTTATTAGTGATTTCATGGAATTGCTAATTGTATAGTCACCCTTACATGTTTATATGTCTTATCGTTTTTTAGCATTCCTTATAAACATATTTAGAGTATATGGCTATGTGCTAGTTCGTGTGGTGATATATATGATTCATTTTTCATATGCTATATTTATTTAACAAGATAGTATCATTAGTGGTGTATGGCGTGTCATTCCTTTTTGATCCCTATGTGATAAGTAGTTTATTCGATTGCCTTATGTAGACTATATGATGTGATTGTAAGGTGTCATATGGTTTATATGATTTGATATTATGAGTATGTGCTATGTGAGTGTCGAGCGCATTCATAGGTACATTGTGTTGTATTGGAGTTGCATACATAGTGTACATTGGTTTTGAGATTATGACTTGGTCACTATATATATGTTTGTCTTATGACTGGGGATATGGTCCTAATCTAGCTTTTTTTATGCTTGCATTTTGTTTCAGCATTTCATTCATGAGTTTTATCTTTACATGGTGTTCATGTTATATTAATTGTTCTTGCATGATGCATGAGTAGATGGAGGTGAGTCCACATTTATCTTTTTATCATATGGTATTCGCATTCCTTACTTATGTGCTTAAAGATGCCATGTTGTTGTTATACTTTGGTAATGTGATTTTGTGCCTACGTGGAGACATGTTGCATGTATCATTGATTTTATTTATATGAGCAGATTTATTTTCTTGGTGGTTGCATTTCGTTATTACATGTATTGATTACTATGTTTAGCTTTGTGAGTATTTCATTTCACATGGAGTCCTTTTGGTTCATTTGGGAGAACACGAGTTAGTGTCGTGTTCCCCTTATTCGCATGTAGTGTGTATATGGGCTTTTATAGTGTTTTGTCATGGAACTCCTCGTGGAGGAGTTATTATCTTTTGTTTTGTGATGGGCTATCCACTTCCCTAAGGTGGGAAGAATGCTCCGTTTATCGTGTTTGTCTTATCGACACTCGTAGGAGAGTAAGATTTCCCCTTTTTTCTTGGTTCATGTTAAGGACCTTATAAAGAGTGAGTCTCTTCTCTATATTGCATTGTGCATGGTTGTAGGTTAGTCGATCCACGAGGATCACTATTATTGTCTCAGGTCCTTGGTAAGGATTATCGTGACTTAGAAGGTGATAATGTTTTTTGATTTTTTAGAGTTCGATCCACTAGGTTGAGGGCACAGACTTGTCAGGCTTTGGATTCGTGACTGGAGTTGTTGGTTTTGCGTGTATTGAGGATTTGAGGCCTAAGCATGATGGTGTCTATGACATTATTGTCAAGGTTTTGGGATTGGTCGAGATGGTTTGGCCAGACGTCCTTGGACCATACCCCGAATCTTACGAAATGCCTCGTTCCCATAATGCTTTTGGCAATGTTTGTTTTGTGTTATTTATGTCATTTGTATCGAGTGGTTTCATGGGTAGATTTAGTGGGGGCATGTAATGAACGAGGGCTATATACTATTATGCTACCGTATGAAGTTATGTGTTGAGGGCAGGTGCTAGTTTTCGTCGATGCTACCTTATTGACGAGTAAGTGTGGGCGGGCTCTAGACACTGTCATGCTACAATACAATTAAGTAAGTTATGGGCCGGTTCTAGCCGCTATTCATTCTATCACGTTGCTTTTTTCGAGGTACCTTGATTCAATATGTGGTTATCTTGAAGCTCTTTTGGTGATCGTAACTCCCTGTCCTTTGTTTGATCTTGAGGCTTTAGGAGTTGTCCTTCAGTACTCGATGATCTATTCCTAAGTGTGACCTTATGTTCGATGTTTGAGTTTTGACGTGTAGTATGGCCATATGGTCATCATTATTATTAGAGTGTTTTATCATGAGCACATGGGGGCAAATGAAATTGGGATGGGGCCTTTTTTGGCAGATGTTGTGTGTTATGTCATAAGCATGTAAGTGCAAGTGGCATTGGTTTGTGCATTTTCTTTCAGTTTAGGGTCGCTGATGTGGTGTGTTGTATGGGATGCTCAGAGATGTAGTCCGTAGTTATCCTAGGTTAGCCTTCTATTTTGTTGAGGCCAAATTTCGGGGACGAAATCCCTCTAAGGTGGGAAGGTTGTATGACCTTGTCATTTTCTTCCTTCTTCCAATTTTCTAACATTTAATTTTGTTTTATTTTTATTATCGCTTTTTTTATTTATTTATTTAATCAATTTTTTTTTTTTTCGGGATACCATAGGGATTTGGAGATAGGTAGGATTATAAGTTCAGTTTTGTGCTTGGATTTGATTTCTGACTTCACGTGCATCCATCTCATTTGATTTCCATGAAATGTGTAGCTTTACTTTTGTAGAAAAGCTTGTGATTTGTTTACTTTTTCGTAGGGGTATGGATGCATAGTTTCTTCGGTAACATTTTCTTTTCCCAGGGTGTTTTTCGTAATTTAATCATTTTCAGATATTTGTCTTAGGGATCATTTTGTAATTTATTTTGTGTGATATTTTGGGAAGGGACCTTTTTGCAATTTTGAAAAAAGTGTGACAAGTGTCACACTCTCATTGGTCCACTTGTAGGCGTTGTAGTGGTGACACTTGGAAGCCTTAGATGATAACATGTGAAGGGTGAGGATTCACCCACTTGGTGGGCTAGGATTGGGGCACTTGTTAGTTTAGGATGTGGACAAGTGTAAGGCTTAGATTAAGCCTTTAGAGTAGGCTTAGGATGGTGATAAGTGTAGGCTTATGATGTGATCTTGTGAGGAGGCCTAGTTTTTTGAGAAGTGAAGGGCCAATATTAGGTCTTGCATTTGTGTGTGAGAGAGGTAGTGTAGGAGTGTGTGTTTTTTACTATCAAAAGTTTTGTAAGTGGAGAAATTAGTGAAATTTCCTTTCTTCTTCAAGCTTTCACCTTGCCTCCATTGAAGGACGTTAGAAACCCTAGCTTGCATTTCTTGTTTTGGCCTTCTTCGTCACACCATTTGGCTTGGTGATTGGAAGATAAAGCTTTCCCTTCATCCTTCTCTAGAACACTCTTACCCGATTTTTCATTTTACCTAGATTTGCCTCGGATTCTAGAGATTCTATTCTCTAGTGAGGTAGGGGGTGTTTTCATTTTTGAGATCATATTGGTCTCTAAATCATAGATTTGGGACTTGTTGTATATTCACATGAATGGGTTTTATTCATTGATAACATTATTGTTATGTGTAACGAATCGCACATTGAAGATTCGACATTTCGTATGGCATTGTAGCTTGAGGACTTAGGGCATATATTGTATGGTTTCCAAGATTTGTTTGTGCATGGTAAATGGTTAAGTGCATTGGTATAAGTGTATTTATATTGTTGCACAAAATGTTGATTTTGGAAACATGGGACATTGTTGTATTGACTAAAGTTAGAGTAAAACTCTAATGCGGGATGTATGAGTTCTCCCCACATGTGCGCTGTAATGACCCGGTCATTTTCCTTCCTTTTCTTTTTCGGTGATTTCTTTTTTCGTCTTTTTCCTAGTTTCGTCTTTTCCCGTTTATCGTTTTTCCTTCCTTAACCTCACTTTTCGTGCTCAGATTTGATTCCGACTTTGCATGCATCCATGATATTTGATTTCCAAGGTAATTGCATTTTTACTTTAGTAGAAAAGCATGCTAGTTGCTTACATTTTGGTAAAGGGCATGGATGCATACTTTTTTGTAAATATTCTTGGCTTTTGGGGTTTTGGTGTAATTATGTAAAATAATTATTTTTCATCTTAGGGACCATCTTGCAATTTAAATTGAATGATATTTTATAAAAGGACCTTTTTGCAATCTTTGGAAAGTGTGACAAGTGCCACACTCTTATGGAGCCACTTGTTGGCATTAGGTGGAGTCACTTGGAAGCATTATCTTATGACAAGTGTAGGCTTAAGATTAAGCCTAGGAAGGAGCCATGGATTGGTGACAAATGTAGGCACCAAATTAAGTCTTACATTGTGTGTGTGTGTGTGTGAGGTAGTTTAAGAACACCTAATGAGTGGAGAAATACTAGATCCTCCACCCACCTCATTCATTTCATCTCATCTTTATTCTCTTTGATCTCATCCAAACCTAGCCTCCATTGAAGGAAAAGCTTGGCTTAAAGCTTTGACTTCATTTTTGGCCTCTTTCCACTCACCTTTGACCATAAAGCTTGGAATACAAAAGCTTTGCCTCACCTTCCTCTTCATAACCCTAGAAGGAAAGCTTGAAATTCCTTTGTTTCCCTTGGATTCAAGAGGAACAATCCTCTTGTGAGGTAAGGGGTGTTTTAGTTTATTATCTAAGTGAATTAATTGTCTTTATAGTGATGTATAAGTTGTTTGCATGTCTTATACCAATTTGAGAAATTAATGATTAATTGTAGCTTGCATATAACTCATTTTAGACTTGATATATGGCATGGCCATGACTTAGTCCTTGTTATAGATTAATTTTGGATCATTTGAATAGCTCTTGAAATCTAGAGAGATTAATTAATTAGTTTAATTAATTTCTATTTTATGGTTCTAATGATTCAGTCATGTATTTTATGGATCTTTTGTGTTTTAATCATATTTCATGACTTGTTACTCAACTTATTGATTCTGGAAACTTGGGATATCATCAAGAACTTGACTTGGCTAGGACTTGGTTCTAATATAGGAGATAGAGAGCTCCCTATACTATAGTGCGCACTAGGGGAAGGTACCCATGGGTTAGTAGCCCTAAAGTGATCCCAAGAGTACGGTTTTAATTCGAGCGATATCCAAGTATCCACTTTGGTTTAATTTCGCACTTTAAATTCCAAGTTGATAACTTTGTAAGTTTGCATCTTATTGTGTTGAGTTGGAAGTTCCAAAATCTGTTAAACATTATGGATTGAATTATATTGAATTGCAAGTTGTATAAAGTTAGGCTTTTGCATGCTCATTCCCTACGAGTAAATTTGTTTACTCACCCCAAAGTTACCGGGTTATTTTTCAGGTAAAGAAGCATTATTGTGGGATGCACAACACTCTTAGGCTTGCTTGACTACTTGAAGAAATTTTGTTATATAGAACATGCACTTGTTTAGCATGTTTTACTTTTGGATGATATATTTTACATACCATGGATGTATGGTATTTTAGAAGCTAAGATGACTTCCTTAATTTGTAATGTGTATCTAAGAACACCTGAAGATGCCTATGTTGTATGTATAACATGAGGCTAAGGGCCATTAATTTTAAAGTTCACTAGTATGCTTTTAAACTTATTTCAGATCATTTGGAATGCATCTATAGCCTTAAGGTTGCCTTAAACTTGCATTCTATTTTGTCGTTCTGCTGAATTCTTGTTTTTGTTTTGTCGTTCGGCAAATTGTGCTTTCTGTTTTGTCATTTTGGACAAACGCTTGAACCTTTTGGAAGAACGACTGACCATATAGGTCAGAACGTCTGAACGCTTGAACCATTTGGAAGAACGCTTGAATTTTTTGGAAGAACGACTAACCATGTAGGTCAGAACGCTTGAACCTTTTGGAAGAATATCTGACCATGTAGGTCAGAACATCTGACCGCTTAAACCGTTTGGAAGAACACTTGAACCTTTTGGAAGAACGCTTGAACCTTTTAGAAGAACGCCTGACCATGTAGGTCAGAATGTCTGAACGCTTGAACCGTTTGGAAGAACGCTCGAACCTTTTGGAAGAACGCTTGACCATGTAGGTTAGAATGTCTGAACGCTTGAACCGTTTGGAAGAACGCTTGAACCTTTTGGAAGAACCCCTGACCATGTAGATCAGAACCTTTTTGGAAGAATGCCTAACCATGCAGGCCAGAACCTTTTGGAAGAACGCCTGACCATGTATGTCAAAACCTTTTGGAAGAATGTTAGAACCTTTTGGAAGAATGCTTGAACCTTTTGGAAGAACGCCTGACCATGTAGGTCAGAACCTTTTGGAAGAACACTAGAACCTTTTAGAAGAACGCCTAACCATGTAAGTCAGAACCTTTTGGAAGAACACTTGAATCTTTTGGAAGAACGTTTGAACGTTTTGGAGGAACGCTTGAACCTTTTGTCAGAACGCCTGACCATGTAGGTCAGAATGTCTGACCTTGGATGAGTGCCAAACGAATGCTTGGTGCTTTGGCATTGGGCAAGCACTCGTCCATACCTTAGATCCTTTCATTTATTTCGCTTTGATTACCTTTCGTTTCTGCATTTCAGATCCGTTTCGGGTCATCTTTTGGTCATCACTGACGCACCAAGTTTATAAAACTTGGGCCGTCACATGCGCACTAGGGTGATTCCCGACATGCTAGGAACCCAAAATAACTACTAATCGTTCAGTTTGATCCGACGTGATTTCCAAATATGTCCACATTTGGTTGATTTCGCGTTTTTGTTTCCAAGTTGATAACATTGAGAAGTTGTAACTTGTTGTGTTGAATTGGATATTCCAATGTTGTTCCATTTCATTACAATTATGGTTTATGTTAAAATATTCTAATGTTGCTTAAGAATGAACATATAGTCACACTTTGAATATAGACGTTAGGCAGCATGAATCACATAAATTGGTTTATATTGACTTACAAAACCGTTAAAACTTTAGGTTATACGCATGTTCATTTCCTACGAGTAACTTTGTTTACTCATCCTAGTTGTTGGGATATTTTTAGATAAGGAGACCTTATTTTGGGATGCACAACATCCCTAGGGTGGCTTGGTAGCTTTGGATTTTTTTTTTTTCTTTTTTTTTTTTTTTTTTTTGTAATTTCACATACATGCAAGTGTTGGCATGTTTTGCTTTCTTTTGAAATTGTAATATATAGCTTGGTTTGGATATGTCATTTTCAGTTTGGGATATGTAATGTGTACCTAAGTACACTTTTTGAGACTCCTTTTATATATATAACTTAAAGCTAAGGGCCAAACACCTTTTAGTTTACATTTATGCTATTTGGTTTCATGTTTTTCTTATAAAGGTAACTTTATGGATTTTGGAGGTTTGACATGTGATATTTTGAAATTGGCATGTATTGAGGCCTTGGGCCATTGTAGCGCGTGTAAAAACGCATATTACATTTGTGTGCACGTTCACTTTTGCACACAACATCTTATTTATATGAAATGCCCATTTTTGGTTCCATGCATATTAACATTTTTGCAAAATATGCACATAAGGGCATTTTGGGCACTTCACTTGAAAAATAAGAATTTCTTTTTGAATGGTCATTTAGAAAACTTGATTTTAGGGAGGGCTACTTCACAAACTCTTTTTGAAAAAGTTCACCTATGGTGTTAAAACTAGTTTTTTTTTTCCCGAAGTAAAACCAAAAACCCTCTTTTGAACTTTAGGACATGGTTACTATTCATCGACTTTGTTTTGAAAACCATGTCAACCGTTCCATAACTTCTGTAGGCCTTGTGGACACATTTTAACGCTGCATATTCAATTTAGGTGTTTTAAAAACCACCTGAACCCACATTTCCTGTAATGACCCAGATTTTTCGAATAAATTTTTTCCGTTGTCTTTTCACTTCTGAGTTTGGCTTCTTATTGATTAGTGTCATCTCGAGTGCTCTGGAGTGATTTCCGAGACTCTTTTATGTGAATTGACAACTTCCTTTGAGGACCGAGTCATTCCCACATTTTTCGTTTTTTGATACTATTCACTTTTTGTCTTTTCCCTATTCCGTCTTTTCCTCATTTGTCACTCTGTTTGTGTAACCACACTTTTTGTGTTTAGAGTTGGTTTCTGACTTCATGTATCTTCATTCTCAGTGGTTTCCATGAGATACGTATCTTTACTTCATGAGAAAGTACTCTGGTTGCTCTCGGTGTCCATAGGGGCATGGATGCAAAGTTCTTTAGGAACTTTTTCTTTTCTTGGGGTGTTTTTCATAAATATCTTTTGAAGATATTTTATTTTAGGGGTATCTAAGAAAATATCTTTTGGAAGATATTTTCATTCTAGGGCAGTTTCGCAGTTTTCATTTTTTGGAGAGGTCATTGTGCAATTAATGAAAGTTATTGCTTAATGCCTTGTTTTGAACCTGGATCCTCGAATGGGATTCATTTTCACATTTCGTCGAGTCATGGACTCTTAGAATTTCCTCCTGGACGATGTTTTCTAGTTTTAGGGTTTTTGGCCCCGGTTTGTGCCAAACTTGTTTTGGGCATAACTCTCTGCTCGGGACTCTGTTTTCGACGCCGTTCCTTCTGCTGTTCATATTTTCTCATTTGGAATCTTTTTTGTTCATGGAGTTTTGCCATTTGAGCGCGTTTGGGCGAATTCCACTTTTCTGGACTCGGTGGGGCCCGTTCGGGGCACTTTTTGAGTTTTTCTATAAATAGGAGGTCTTAGAAAGAAAAATCAAAATTTTCTCTCTCTCTCCTCTCTCATGGCCGGTCCAAGCTCCGTACATGGCTGCCATAGTCTCTCTCCTCTTTTGGACTTCTTCCCTTCATTAAAAAGTGGTGATGCCTTTGTGTTTATTGTTCCCCTCGGCGAGGCCTTCGATTCCAACCGATTGGAATCTTGTTTTGGCCGTTTCTTAAGTTCGGGTTTGAAGTCAAGTTGTGTTTTGATGGGGCTTCCTTGGGATTCATGTTCGTGGTGTTGTCCCCGACAAAACCTAGGAGTTTCGTCGGATTCGAAGCCGATTTATTTTGGTGGGGATTTGAGATTTCATCTCAAATGGAGGTAGGGGGTGTCTTAGGATTACATTTGTGTTGTATTGATGATTATATGAGCTTATACAACTTGTATGCATGCTTTAGTTCAAGATCTAGAAATTAATTTAATTAATTTCTTTGTTTAAGGTTTAATTTCCATGATGATATGTAAATTGGAATTAGATTGTGACATGCTAGAAAATTTGGCTTTGGTATGGTTATTGACATATTTTAAATTTGGATCATTTGATTAAGAATTACAAATTTTATTTAATATTTATCTTTGGTGAAAGTTTAATTCACATGGTCATAACAAGCATGAAATCAAGTTGTAATGTGATATTTAGATAGGCCTTGGCATGTTCTCTAACATATCTTAAATTGAGAGCATTTGGAATTGTTTAAAAATCTAGAGAAAATTAATTAATTAGCTTAATTAATTTTGTTTTAAGTGTTTTAATCACTTAATTGGTCATTTGGAGTTATATATGTGATGACCATGACACGTCCTTCAACATATATTAATTTGGGGTTATTTGGAATTAATTTAGAATCTAGAGAATTTAATTATTTTTGCTTAATTAAATTCTATATATTTGCTCCATGGATTTTATTACGTTTTGGAAGTTTCTATGTTTAAATCATGGACTTGGACTTGTTGTATGTTCACTTGGTTATATTTTGGGCATTGGATAACATAGTTGTTCTATTAATATTCATGAGAATGTGTTTTCCTTAATGAATATGTTGTTGCCTTATGTAAGAAATTGCACTCTTTGTATTAGACATTTTTCATGCCATAGTAGTTGTGGACTTTGTGCATGTATTGTATATGTTTCCAAATTTGGTTATGCTTGGTAGATAGTTGATATCTTGTATATACATGTTGATATATACGTTGTTGCACAACTTGTTGATTTTGAAAACTTGGGGATGTCGTTGTTTGGCTACGGCTAGGACTTGGTTCTAGTACGGGGGATTGTCCCTCTATATAGTCTAGTGTGCACATAGGGAGGTTACCCGTGGGCTAGTAACCCTAAAGTAACTATGGTGTCGGTCTGATCCGGTGTGACGTCCAAGTATCCACTTTAGTTGATTTCGTATTTCGTTTCAAGTTGATAACTATATGATGTTATAACTTATTATTTTTTATTTGATTCTCCCTATTTTGTTGCAGAATGTTAACTTTGTGAAATCGTGCTTTATGTATTGTATTGGAAGTTCCAATGTTGGTTAAAGTGTATTGATATCATGTTCGTGTTTTGATGTTCAAATATGGCTTAGGAATGATCCTATAATTTCATTTAGAACATAGACGTTAGGTGGCATGACCCATTTTGGTAATTCTTGTGTTTTAGATTTCGAGTTCATAACTTTGAAAATCTATGTCTTGTTGCTTTGTATAACATGCTTCCATGTTACTTGAATTGTATAAATGATGTGTTTGATGCTAGAAATGATCTTAGGTAGCTTAGGATGCTCCCCGAGTCACACATTAATGTAGATGTTAGGTGGCATGACCCCTTTAACATGTTTCACCATAAGGTGAAAATTTGTAAAACGCTAGGTCGATGCATGCTCACTTCTTATGAGTAGCTTTATGTTACTCACTCACGTAGTGGGTAGTGGGACATTTTTCAGGTATGAAGACTTGGTTCGTGGTGCTCATTGCTCCTTAGATGGCTTATAGTTTTTAAGTTTCCATTTTATGCAAGTGTTAGTATAAAATGCCTCTTTGTAACCTTATGTATCAAAATATGTATTATTTGATTCCATATATATAGTGTGTACATGAGTACACTCTTTACAATGTATTTGACATGTATGAGATGAGGCTGGAGGCCAATGACATGTAATTTGTATCCTATGTAATTTCTAACTTCATGGAATATTATGAAAATATTGAAAAATGTTGAGTTATTGCTTCACCATGTTTGCATTGGGTGTGGGAATTCTATTTTGATTCTTCCCTAGGTTCTTGTTAATCTTGTATGAAATGTGGCCAAGGGCCAAACGGTATTTTGGAACCATTTCACAATTTTGAATTCCGAGTTTTCGTTCCAAGCTCCATTTTTTGCCTTTTTGCCCGTTGGGGGGTCGGATTTTGCATCGGCTATATTTTTAAGCCATGGACCATTGTAACACGTCTAAATAGTTAAGTTACGTTCGCGTGCATAGTCGTTTCCGGGCAAAACCTCATCGTTTGTGTTTTGAGCCTCCAACGGACTCATTTTACACTTTTGTTGCATAATTTGACCTAAGGGTATTTTGGGAATTTTTTTTGGGAAATAAATTCCGTTCTTCACATGGTTAAGTAGAAAACATGATTTTAGGGGGGGGTTTCTTCTTTGTGTTTTTCCAGAAAATGTCGTCTTGGCATCGGAAATCGATCCCGAAGTTCAGCTTCTGTTTTTCAATTTAGCAGCTTTTTGGACCCTCTGGACCAGTTTTCTTGGGAGGGCATTTTGGGTATTTTATAGTGTGTATTTTTCGATTTGCCATGCTTTCTATGTAGAAAACTCGATTTTGAGGGGGGTTTTTCCTTTGTGTTTTTCCAGAAAATGTCATCTAAGGCGTCAAATTTCCATTTTTTCCGGAAAAACCCCTGCTGCCAGGTTTTTGGGCTGCCCATTCTGCCTCCTTCACATGTAAACGCTTAGATAGGGCCTCGTAACCGGTTACATGTGCATGGGCAGTGTTTTGGTCAAATTTTTGGTCTCCTAACTGGTTAGGAAGGCTTGGTAACTGGTTAGATGTTCTTGGGTTGGCACTTTTTGATCGTTTTGCCCCTTCTTCTTCCATTAGCCATATCTTCTTCCATTAGCCATATCTTCTTCATCCGGACTCCAAATCAAGTGATTTTTGAGTCTAAGTTCATTAATTTTTCATTTTCTTTCCAATGGTATGCTCGGTGGCACCCACTTTTAGGTTGGAAATGATATTTTTGCCCTTAGGTTCATTCTCGTTCGTTTTTGAAACGTTGCTTTCACATTTGATTCCTTTGGGTTCCGTGACATCGTTGAAGGTCACATTGCCGTCTTAGAGTTATGTTGTATCTCTAGAGACCATTGTTTGTCTTTTGCTTCCATATTTTGGATCCGTTATCAGGTCATCTTTCAGTTCATCACTGAAGCACCAGGTTGAAAAACTTGGGCCGTCACATTTCCATCACTTGGGCAGCAGCTCTGCCATTCGCCCGCTTCTTGTGTTGGCCTCTTGGCAGCCTTCTTTTGAAATCTTGTTTCGACCATAACTCTTTCGCTCGAACTCCAAATCAAGTGATTCTTGAGTCTAACCTTGTTTATTTTTCGTTGTCTATCCAGTGGTATGCACGGCTACATCCAATTTTGTTTGAAATCCGCATTTGTTTTTGTTGAGTTTTGGGACTCCTCAGGAAGCCATTTTGGTGTCTTAGAGGTGATGTACATCTCTATAGACCATGTTACTTTCTTTCACTTCCGCAATTGGGATCCAATATCGGGTCAGTTTTGGGTAACTCGCTGATGCACCGGGTTTTGAAAACTTAGGCCGTCAAAAGTGGTATCACAGCTCCGAGGTTCAAAAACCTTAGGACGACCGGTTTTGGGTGCATATCATGCTTTTGTTGACATGCTCTACGTGGTTACATGCTTCTTGATAACATGTTTGAATTGATCACATGTTTACATGCTTATGTGCGTATGTGTTTTGCCATACGAGGTTATCTGTGCATTCATTGGTGGGGTGCATTGGGTCGTGAGCACTTGAATTTGATTAATGACTTAGTCGAATTTCTTGGTACTCATTTGTCATTGACTAGACAGATTAGTTGGGTGTGACAAAGGCATGCAGGCTTCAATTTTTGGCTTTCATCCATTATTAGGTGCATTTTGTAATACGACATGCTAGTTGATACCTGTATGTGCAATGTGTGCTTACTATTTGTCTAGTATAATTTGATATTAAAGTATTAAGCTTGACGTATGATGTATGCTAGCTGTTGAACGTGATTAAGCGTTAAGTGTTTATGTTAACCTTGTGTGAGGTTATGAACATACTAGTTAGTATTTGCGTTGTTGGTTTTGATTTTTTATCTACTTGCTGCTAAACGATTGAGCATGTCGTATGTAAATTGTTTTTTACTTGTGTAAGTATATAACCTTGCTTAACTCTTTCGCCCGGATTTTGAATCAAGTGATTCTTAAGTCTAACCTTGTTTATTTTTTTATTGTCTATCCAGTGGTATGCACGGTTGCATCCAATTTTGTTCAAAAAGACCATTTTACCCTTGGGGTTCACCTTGTCCTATTTTAAAACCCTAGCTTCCACGTTTGTTTCCATTTAGTTTTGGGACTCCTCGGGAAGCGATTTTGATGTCTTAGAGGTGATGTACATCTCTAGAGACCTTGTTACTTTCTTTCGCTTCTGCAATTAGGATCCGATAATAGGTCAGTTTTGGGTCACTCGCAGACGCACAAGGTTTTGAAAACTTGGGCCATCACATAAATTCATAAATTTGAAACTCATTTCATACTAGCTTGAATTGATTTCATTTATTGATAATGTTGTAGTGACTTGAAATGATATTCATTGAGAACTTGACATTTCCAGTGCCATTGTAATTGAGGACTTAGGTCATGAATCGTATGTATTCATGTTTAGTTATGCATGTTAAGTGGTTAAGTGCATTGTATACTTAGTATATGTTGCTTATAATTTGCTGATTTTGGAAACTTGGGACATCGTTGTCTTGACTATGGTTAGAGTACGGCTCTAATGTGGGAGATATGAGTTCTCCCCACACGTGCGCACTAGGGTAGTTCCCAGCGGGCTACTAACCCAAAATAACTATTATGCATTTGGATTTGATCCGGCTTGATGTCCAAGTACATCCACATTGTTTGATTTCACATTTCTTTTCAAGTTGATAACATCAAATCATTGTAACTTGCCATTTTGTATTAGTTATTCCAATGTTATCTAAATTAAGTCGTTATAACTTATTATTTTGTGTTAGCTATTCCAATGTTGTTTAATTGCTTCACTTATTGTGGTTTATGTTTAAAATATTCTAAGGTAACTTAGGATGATCCCTTAGTACCACTTAGAACATAGACATTGGGTGGCATATACCAAATGTAACCGTTTATATTACGTTGCAAAGAACCATTGAAACTAAAGGGTATATGTATGTGTTTCTTCCTACGAGTAATGCAAGTTACTCACCTTAGTTGTTTGGGTTTTTTTTAGGTAAGGAGACTTTACTCTAGGATGCACAACATCCTTAGCTTGACTTGGTTACTTTTGGATATCTTTTGTGTATAATTATCATGCAAGTCATGTTTTTGCCTTCTTTTGTTGTTATAAAGTATAACTTGTTAGGAGCATGGCTTGTTTCTTTTTAGGTATGTAATGTAAGCTTGGATGGCATATTTTGATTATACTTCAACATTTATATAATGAGGCCAAGGGCCAATCTCTTTTGGTTGAATGGAATGTATGACAGATTTCATTATGTTTTAACTTCTACGACATTGCATTTCTTGAGTGCATTTTGGGAATTCCATGTTGAATTTTATTTTGATTTTTGTTTATGGTTGATTAGAGACTCAATTTAAGGGAGGGTTGTTTCACAAAGTTTTTACAAATGAAATCGATTTTGCTTTGGAAAACTGTTATTTCCAAAAATTACACGATCACAACTAGGCCAATGGCAATCGATCCTGACATCTGTAATCGATCGCAGATTGTCACAATGGATCATAGAGCACCTTTTTCATCCTTCGTAGATTCGGTGATCGATCGCCGGATTCGGCGATCGATCGCACTAGGCACATTCCCTTTTAAAATTTTAAAATTGTACACTGGCCATCATTCATGGATTTGGCAATCGACTGCCAAATTTTACGATCGATCGCACTGGCCACAGTCTTTTGTTAAGTTTTTTGTAAAACTTTGAGGTTTCATATCTTCTTCATCCGGACACCAAATCAGATGATTCTTAAGTCTAACTTTATTAATTTTTTGTTGCCTATCCATTGGTATACATGGTTGCATCTGGTTTTATTTTAAAAGACCATTTTACCCTTTGTGGTTCACTTTATCCATTTTAAACACTTTTGTTTCTGCATTTGGGATACGTTAAAGGGTCAGTTTTAGGTCAGTTTTGGGTTACTCGTTGATGCACCGAGTTTTGAAAACTTGGGCCATCACAAATATATATATGATTGTCTTATGAGGAGGGACTTGGTCCCCTATTGGTATTTTGTTTCAGTGTTTCATTGATGGGTTTCATCATGACATAGGTTCATGAAATTATTACATGGTTGTTACCAGCAAGTATGTGACTCAGAAATAACTATATTACATGGGTTATTGTTACTTGTGGGAATGTTACTCAAAAATAACTATATTGCATGGGTTGTTGCTTGCGAGCATGTGACTCGAAAATAACTATACTTTCATGTTGTTCATACCATATTGTCATTCATGCACTGATACATGGGGTTTTGTGACCTTGGTTATTGGGATTGTGATGTGTGAATTACGTGGTAGACTTGTATTTTTGAGGATTTGGTTGTCCATGATATGGATTTTGATCCAGCATTGTGGCTTTTCTTGTGTAGCCTTGCGGTACACACAATTGAGGATAGTATGATTTTAGGTGTGATTCTTTTGTGATGGAGTCTTATATTGTAACCATTGATGACTTTCTTAGAGATTAGGCTTTTAGCTATTTGGGAGACTTGTTTGACGTTTGTATTTTTTTTTGGATTTGCTAGGGGTTGGTTGTATTGGGGATAGTTGACCATTTTGTGATGATGATGTCTCATTTTGTTTCTTTTGTGGGGAGATTTTGTTTAAAGGATAAATTCGAGATATAATATTAATGTCTTGTGGTGAGGATCGTTGTGACTTGGGAGACTTTAAAGTTCTGTAATTTTGTGGAGTCGATCCATTAAGGCTTGAGAGCATAGACTTGTCGGGATTTGAATTTATGATTGGGAGTCATTTGATAGTGGTGTTTCGAAGAGTCCTTGATTTGATTAAAATGACTTGATTTAAAGGTTTTGTGAATTATGAGTTGTTAGTTTTCTTTGTATTAAGGATTGAGGCCTTAAGCGTGACAATGCCTATGACATTGTTGTTAAATTTTTGGGATTGGCCAAGATGGTCCGGCCGAATGTATTTGGACAATATCCTAACTCTCACAGAATACCTGGTTATCGCAATGCTTTTGGTAATGATTATTTACGACATTGATGTCATTTGTATCGAGAGATTTCATTGTTAGATTAGGTGGGGGTATGTCATGAACTAGTGCTATTTATTGTCAATGCTATCGTACCAAGTTATATGCCGTAGGCAGGTGCTAGTTGTCTGCAATGCTACCTTACTGACTAATATGTGTGGGCGAGTACCAATCACTGTCAATGCTACCATGCATTTGAGTACGTTGTGGATGAGTTTTAGTCACTAGTCATGCTACCATGTTATCATTAGCTAGGTGTTTTGATTCGATGTGTTGGTTCTTAGAGTTCTTTTAGTGATTATCCTTAAGGAGTGTTTTGATCCCTTTTTGGTGATGCTTCCCTTTGATGTTAGTTGTGTCAACACCTTAGTTTGGTTCTCCTTGGGACGTGCCTTGATTTTGGGGATGAAATCCCTTTAAGGTGTGTAGGTTGTGAAGACTATCCCTTTTTCATTTTTCAGTATTTTCTTTTTCCGTTTATTATTTTTGGGAATGGATCTAGTCAGATCGGATCAAGTCAAGTGCTTGGGAATAGTTCCCAACACTTCTTTTATTTTAGACTTATGATTTGTGTTGTATTTGTTTATACTTTACCTTTTGGTGCTTAGGGGTATTGTTGCGATTTCTTTTGGTTGACATTTCCAATTTTGGGGGTCTTTGTGCAAATATCTTTTGGAGATATTTTTATTTTGGGATTTTAGTGCAATCATATTTTGGAGATTTTTTTTTTTGGATTTTAGTACGCTTATCTTTTGGAGATATTTTTATTCTGGGGAAATAGTGCGATTAGGTTTTAAGATATTTTTAGTGGGGGGACCTTTGTGCAATTAAAGAGAGTTATGGCAAAGTGTGTTATTTTTGGGCAAGATACTTGTACGGGATTCCTTTTAGCATTTCGTCGAGCCATGGGATCTAAGAAATACATTTTGGACCTTTTCCCCTGTTTTAGGGTTTTTGACCCCAGGAATTACCGTGTGGATCCGGGACGGTTTTTTCTACTCGGGACTTATTTTTCGAAGTCATTTCTTTTGTTATTCATTATTTTTTATATCGGTGCTTTTACATTTACGGTTTTATTCCATTTAAGCTCGTTTCGATGACTTTCACTTTTTAGGATCCCGTAAGGCCCACTCGGGCAATATTTTTGGAAAGTATAAAAGAGAGAGGAGAAAGAGAGAAATCAGATTTCTCTCCCTCTTTGCAGATTTTTTCTTTCTTTTTAGATGTTGTCCTTCTCTCCTCCATTTGATCTTCTTCCACTTTGATTTGGCCTTTGCCGTAGGACGGTTTCGTGATGGCCTTGGTACGGCCTTGCTTTTCATCTAATTAGATTTTCGTTTTTCCCATTTTTGAGTTTTGGGTTTGAGCTCGGGTTTGATTCTAAACTTTGTTAAGTGTTAAGATATGCACATTTCAGTCCCTAAGCTTGGGTATAATAGAACCTTTATCTATCTTTATTTTCCTGTTTTAGTCATAATTTGTTTTATTGTCAATTTCAGGTTAGTAAGGCTTAAACATGCTAAATCCAGTACATTAAAGTCTTTTTGGAGTCAATCAAACTGCAACGAAGAAAGAAAACACCAAAAATCCAAAAGCAGAATTAGGATCGATTGTAAAAACAATCGTGAAAATAGGATCGATCGTTAATAAAGTATGATCGATCTTAAAAATAGGATCGGTTGTGGTAAAAATAGGATCGATAGTGGGAAAAATAGGATCGGTCGTGGAAAAAATAGGATCATAAATAACGACAGTTCTTTATTAAGTCATATCTAAAGTTCTATTCGACCCAACTCCAGCTATGCACAAAATGTAAGATCCTTGGGCTGAGTTCTGACCATCTTAGAGCCAAAAATCGAGCATATATGGAGGATTAAGCCTCATTTGGATGACGATGTGGATTGGAGTTGATGAGAGGCCAAGCTTTGAAGACTTTCACTCTCTAAAAACCCTATTTCAATCATTGAAGATCTTGGGTTTTGCTTGGAGATGGAGACTATAGTATTGATGTTCATCTTCATCATCTTCGTTGTCACGCCCCGAATTTTTCTAAATAAAATCCTCGATTTATTCAAATCAAAATACTTCAATTTACACTCCCAGGATCTCCAAATAAATAAAATATCATTTTATTGATACAGAATCAATTTCCTCAAATAATTAATACAACATCTCTAAAATAAATAATTTAATCCTCAGCACCAACTCTTCTACTTCCACTTAAGCCCGCTACTATGAATCCAAGTTCATCCTCGGTACCTGAAACTGTAGGGAGGTGAGACAGTAGGAAAAACCATAACAAGGATTTCAAAGAGTTTCATGATAAATTTTCTTCACAAAAATATATATATATATATGCTTTTAAACAAAATACATATATGCAATTTTAGCAAAATAACAATCAACAAAATATTTGAAATAAAATCATCCAAGCCACTCAAGGTATGATGATCCCTACTCTGTAAAATAAAAATTCATCTGAGCACCAACATCCAAACTCTCCGCCCTCGCTGAAATCTTGTATCCCTCTGTCTGTGCACTCTAATTTTCTTTTCTCAATTTATTTCTTCTGCCTTGTTATACTTACCAAGAACAAGCACCCAATATATAAGCCAAGTCCACTAACACTCTAATCAGCCAAAAAATATCAAATATCAAATATCTAGATACAATGTCTCTCAATAAACAACAATGCCCAGCCATATGAATTTCAAAGTCAAAAAGTTTGCTAAAAAGCATCCAAGTTGGACCTGCCATCACACCAATTTTCTTACTTAACCTAATCTTCATCTTTTCCTTTCGTATCACCTTCCCTCCATCTGATCATAACAACCCATGTGCAGAAAAGAAAAAAAAACAAAACACATCAAATGAGAATATGGCAAAAGTCACATTAGTGGGACCTGTACCAAGCCATCATCACCATTACAAATTTCATTCATCTCACCCATTTTTTTCCCTCTATTTCGGCTGATGCTCCAATCTCCTCCATCAATTGCTATATATATATATATATATATATATATATATATATATATAATTTAACCCATTAATCCTCTTAAGTGGGACACGCCCACTGTCACAATACCAAATCCTTTTTTTTTTTTTCCCCCTTCAAAATCTCGGCTACTGCTCACCTTTTTCCCATTATCAAACCAAAATATAAGTGTATCATTTATACATACAAATGTACAATAACCTCCACCACTTGTCATCGAATCAAAACCCACTTTATTTCGTTCCCAAATCTCGGTTGCTGGCAGCATCTCCAATGCACAATATATATATATAAATCATATACATGCAGCAATTAATCAAAACCCACAAAAGTTCTCAATTGGGTAAATCACTACATCTCCAAATTAAAATTTAAATAGTCAAATCTTAACAACTAAAAAATCATGGAATAAATTAAATTTCAGCTCTTAAAAATTCGGGTTGTTGTATTCTCCACCACTTAAAAAGAATTTCATCCTGAAATTCAGATCCAACCATTTTCGCATACCCGAAAACCTCAAAAGTGGTAAAACAAAATCCAAAAATCCTTACCCCAGGCGATGCGAGATACCGTGACATGAAAAACGTTGTAGTAGCTGACAGTGCTAATTACCCGCCCACACACTCCGTAACCGTTGTGATAGCTAATCAATGACTTCACCCGCCCACAAAAAAAAAGGCCAATAATAAAATCAGGCAATACAACATGTCAAATAACAATTATTGACCATCCCAGTAGCTGTCAGTGAACGACACCTGTAATACCCCTAATTTTAAAAGGATAGTCCCGGTATTTATTTATTTGTTTTAATTATATTTTTAATTATTTAATTGATTATTTGACTAATTGTTTATGTGTTTAATTGAATTAGGTATTACTTGATTATTTGATTATGTGTCTATGTATTATTTGTATTTGTCTATGTGTTAATTGTTTAATTAGATTACGTACTTAAATGGTATTTTGATTAATTGTAAATTAAATGTTTTCTTTTCTTTTATTATTTTATTTTATTTTTCTTTTATGGTTATGGTTAGTAGTAATGGGCCAACTAATTGGGTCCTATGGACTACTTGGATAGGAGGTTGGATGTGTATGCATTATTGCCCATGGATAGTTGTGCATGTATATATATAGATATATATTATATACATATATATAAAAGGGAAAGTAATATATTAATTACTTTTATGGTAACTTAGGTAATAATATTTAATCTGATGTATATGTTTTATATTTAAATAATAAAAATATACATAGATTTGATACGTGTTATGTTTTAAGTTACTTTATAATATTATAGTAACTGAAGGATTATTGGATAATCCATTAGTAAATAATGAAATGTGTATAATTTATTTATTTAATAAAGATATATATAAATTATATACGTAACATATTTTACTTATCTTTTTAATATATATGAAAGGGAAAGTAATTTATTAATTACTTTTATGGTAACTTGGGTAGTAATATTTAATCTGAAGTATATGTTTTATATTTAAATAATAAAAATATATATAAATTTGATACGTATTATGTTTTAAATTACTTTATAATATTATGGTAACTTAAGTATTATTGGATAATCCATTAACAAATAATGGGATGTGTATAATTTATTTATTTAATAAAAATATACATAAATTATATACGTAACATATTTTTCTTACCTTTTTAATATATATAAAAGGGAAAGTAATTTATTAATTACTTTTATGGTAACCTGGGTAGTAATATTTTATCTGATGTATATGTTTTATATTTAAATAATAAAAATATACATAGATTTGATACGTATTATATTTAAAGTTACTTTATAATATTATGGTAACTTAAGTATTATTGGATAATCCATTAATAAATAATGGAATGTTTATAATTTATTTATTTAATAAACATATACATAAATTATATACGTAACATATTTTGCTTATTTTTTTAATATTTTTATTTTCATTTTTTTTTAGTTGACTTGGATTGGGAAAAGGGTTAGGGTTATTTTATTTAGCCTATAAATATATAGCTATAGGTTGTAAAAGGGGGTTAGAAATATTCACGTGATATATACTGGAAAGATAGTGTTAGAGAGGGAAGGAGGAAAAGGAAGGAATGAGGAGAAAAATCCTATAAAGAGAAGATTAAGGAAGAAAAAGTTTAACTTTCGATCCGAAAGTTTAAGGCAAGTTCTTCTTCTATCTCTTTCCCTTTGATTCGTGTTTCTGTACATGCCTAGGAAATTCCAGAATTTATTAAACATATAAAATTAAATAATTATGCATGTTTAATTGGGTTAGAACATAGGTTTAATGAAATTGGTTCATATCTGTTCTTGTGTTATGAATTGATAAAATGTATGATTTTGATTTGATTTCTTATGTGAATTTTTACATGTTTAAATTATGTATTTTTCATATCTATGGAATGATGGAACGTAGAAACATGCTTAGGATTCCCGAACATTAAATAGGGACTGGGTTTGGGTTTTAATAAATTTAAATAGACTCAATCATAATGATACTTGCTATTTGAATGTTTTAAACAAACGAATGGATTTAATCTTTTAAAATATTTTAGCAATTGAGATTAAATGTATAGGATGAATTGGATATAGAGAATCCTTATTTAACGGTATAATAAAATATCATCATGTATAAGATTCAGTTTGTGTAGGATATATGATATAGGAAGTTTAAAGAAATAATAAGTCATTCATATTATGTGATAACTTGATATCATATTTATCATAGTTATTTATGTAATATTTGATGTATTTTCCTTAATTGTTACATCAATTATTGAATTGTGTGGTTTAATACACCGGTATGGGACGATGGCATTCTAGGGATGGATTAACTTATCAGTTAAGTCCTACCTATTTTATATAAGGGAATGGATTAACTAAAATGTTAAGTCCTACTTATATTTAAGTCAGGTCAGCTGAACAAGTTGAATGACTTATGGAGGATTAATTTATTATATAAGGGAATGGATTAACTAAAATGTTAAGTCCTACTTATATTCAAGTCAGGTCAGCTGAACAAGTTGAATGACTTATGGAGGATTAATTTATATTGGATAGGATGGTTACTAGATTATATATATATAAGTATGGTGCCATGATATGAGCTTGAGTCTCAGGATCAATGGTTAGGGCGCGTATATCACCAGGGATGTGTAGCTAGATATAGTGTAGTTGTGTACCCTGGTAGGTATAGGTACTCATGGCTACTATATGTGCGTTTTGCATGTTGCCTACTATTCAGGTTGAGACAACCCTATAGTCTAGTGAGGTTCCTTTAGTGTGTGTATATATATATATATATATACGGACTACTAGTTACTGTTGGATTGACTAGGATGTATACGTGTATCGGATCTCTGCTTGGACTGTAGTAGAGTAGAACTTGTTTGTGGGCCTGACCCACCATTATTTTTCAGGTGTTCGTCACGAGTAGAGGTTGTTCATGCTGAGCGGGGATCAGTCTACTTCATTCTTTCGATGCTACATAGGAGTTCCTTTATGATTCAGTTTCCTGTTTCAGATTACTGTCATTTGTTTAGTTTGGATTTTCTAGGGGTCCACACAGTATGGATTCCCGAGTTGTATTTTGGAGGAACAGTTGTATCAAAAGAGTTTATTAATTAATGAAAATATATAATGAGGTTTATTATTAGATTATCATTTTAGTTTCTTGTCAGCATTTTATTTATTCTTCTTTATTCTTTTGTACTCTGTGTTCGTTTATTATCAATTTGTTTTGATATCCTCGGGTATTCGAGCGTGGGCCTGGCCAACCTGCATTCAGAAATCCGGGGGTATTACAGTTGGTATCAGAGCACTCTAGGTTCAAGTGTCCTTAGGAGTGTCTTTCGTTGTGTGACTTCCGCGTTGCGTCTCTTAAAACTTTGAGCCCGTATTAGGATTCGTTGTACTCTATTTACGGTTTGTTAGGAGGAGCTGATGTCAATTATATTTTATAGTCGTAGAATAGTTGGCACTAGGAAAAGGATGGGTCCAAGGCGAAAACGATAAAGACCCAAAGGAGTAAAGGAGTACGTTATCAATTTCGTTGCCAGAAGGCAAAGTTAGGGATGGATGGTTTAGGTTCGTTTGGTGTTACTTTAAAAGTATAAGTCAAGGAAGGATTTAGGTGTACGTGATAGGTCATCGCATATCGGGGCCAACACAACTTCAGTTGATCTCAAAAAGGAGACAAGCGAGGAGTAAGAGCCGAAGAGGATCCTAATAGAGGAGATTTATGTATATCCAATAGAGAGGGTACTAAATCTTGAAAATGGATGATCGCGCGAGGTGATCTGAATTGCTAGTAGTATAGCGAATGTTATTAGTAGAATTGGAGTTGATCAATCTAACATATAATTAAATTTTTTTTTATCATCTCTAAAAGAGGTATATAAGAAGTATTGTTCAGGAGTTTGGGGATCGAATGTGTTCTTATCAGAACAAAATACATAATTTTTAAATCATATACAAGAGAGCATTGGTATTATGTTGTGACGTTCTAACTTGCTTTATAAAGCCAAGTTAGACAGTTTACATTCTGCATATAAGGAGGATGAGGGTTACGCCCTTGGTATTTGCTTAGGCAAATATTTGTGTTTTTAAGCTATGTTTTAAAGGATATGTTTCGAGATTGGATGATTATTTATGAAACTATAAAAAGGAAAATTTAAAACAATCTAGTAAGGTTGATTTCAAATGAGACTCTCTTTTCTAGAAAGAACGATGTCCTAAGTAGGAGTATATTTTGTTTTATTGTGTTTATCATACGTGTTTTATTTTTATTTTTGTTAATTATTTGGGATTTGGTATGTGGTTTAGTTGGGACATAAGTGTGTGATCAACCAATTATTGTTTTAATAACATGGTGTAATAGCGCTATTTACGCTAGATTTGTGAGCATACAGTCGTAGGATTTGGTAGATACACATAAATCTAGCCAATCTATTGGACCTAGACATATGTTATTATGGTGTGTTTTGGGATGGGATAATTAAACCATCACTACGAGTCAAACAATTTAGAACGATTTGTTTGATATACTTTACTCTAGGTATGGATTTGTGTTATATTAAAACGCCATGATAATGGTGGTTGTTAATATTTTGGGATGCGTGAGATGGTAGTAAATAAAGATCACTGTAACGCCATGATGATATATCAGAGGTGCTGGATTTGCTGAACATCTTCTTGAAAATTTCAGAAGTTGTTGCCAAGTCGGAAGGAGGATTTAGTACTGAATTAAGTATTTATTAGAAGACATCGAGTGAGGATAGGAGACTGAATAAATATTCATCAGTAAATTCTTAATCAAGAATTTATTCAAGAGGGTGTGTCATTAGGAGGAATTTGCCGGTGTTGCACATGGAGGAGGAAACTAAGTCTCTTAATTTCCATAAACAATATGGAAATTTTTTTTTTTTTTTAGTCACAATTTGCAACAATTAGCTGTTGCAATGAAATTGATGACTTATGTAGAGGATGGAAAGATTTCATATTCTTTTGAAGTTAGACAAAGAAGTCGGATTGTCATTAACTTGCCTTAAAGAAGCAGGGTGTGTCAAAGACAAGATGGCGAGACCAAATACTTATATAAAGATGAGGTGCATGGTATGTATGGAAAGGTCATAGTTTGTTAACTTTTGTTGAGTTAAAATCATAGTTGGCTATTGATAAATGGAATTACCGATTGATTTTCAATATCGGCAAGTTTATCACGGATCAGTGGTGGATAGATTTAGTTATAGAATTCGCTTTTGAAGATGTTCCAATTTAAACGTTGGGTACAGACGAAAGCTGGTGGTATCAGACTAACGGTACTTTCTATAGACAAATTGGATGGAGGATGCACGGACTGAGTTTCACAACTTTTAGTTCTTCATCCTGGTGGAAACATGATGCTTTACGATAGGCAGGAGAAGGGACATAGTGATTTATCTCCAAGTAAATATTTATTAGATAGTAGAGATGGACCATCAAAGATCACTAGATCCTTTACAGCCATTTCCTATACTAAAGTGGAAATGAGAGAGCATTTTACAGATTTAGTTGCGGGATTTCTGATTTTACACAAGGGTCAGGATTCTGGATGGGAAATTGGTTGACTAATACATTAGGTCAACTTGATTTTTGTCTATTTCGAACTGCTAGGACTTCAGTTCATACGAATAGAATGGATCACGAGACGGTTTAGATGGATTATAGTGATGATTCACACTTTATATCAAGTTCCGTCTGGTGGAAGCAATGATGTAAATGGATGCTCTCAACAAACGATAGAATATTTAAATCTTTCGATTAGTTGTTAAGTTATCAGATGCATTTATAGCAAGTGTAGTAATAACACTTGTTATTACTACGGTAGTTGAGAATGTCAACTTTGAATATTGGAGCTAACCTTGGAGACGGTATTACCTTACTCAGATGGAGTTTAAGGTACTCGAGGAGGATTTAGTAGTTTCTATAAATAATGATATGACGGTCGGGCGACTGAGCTAGAAAGTTTATAATTTTTCTCGGTGTGCTCAGATGGTTAGAAGGTACATCATGACATCAAATGTCGGTTTTGGTGAACAGATACGGATAAGGATGCATATATAATTGCCCTAAGTGTAAAACCTACTACAAAGGTGGAAAGTTGATCATCAGATATCGTAGGAATCTTTGGCCACTTCCTATAACAAATATGGAAGTTGAATTAAATAGGAGTGACGGTTAGTGAGAAGGATCGACATTGATTTGGAATTTCAATTTTCCATATGGAATCCAAGTGGTGGATTGAGAAAGATTGCTTAAGGATATAAATTTGAGTGATGTTTATTTTAGAAATTCATAGTAATTCTATAGTTCAGTGATAGTGGTGTTATAGCATGTGGATGTCCATTATAACGATTTTGGAGCAGCAGTTTTGCTTCATATCTATAGACATAGGAATTAATCGAGAGATTAAATTAGACCATAAAGGATATGCTTGAGGCATATATCCTATGTTTTCATGGACAATTGGAAGCATTTACTTTGTTTTTCAGTTTTTGTCTGTGGTATTGTTGGCACAAGGAGGTTGGGGTGACAACATTTGAGGTTTTGTATATTACCTCGTAGATACCTCTCATTTGTTGGTTTGAAATGGAAGCAAGGGTTGTACAATCAGACCTTGACTTCATTTAAAAATATGCCGGAAAGAGATACTTTCCTTTGTATTGAACTGCGCGTGGTTAGGAGACGATAGTGGGCTGTTGTAAATAGTTGAACTCGTATACTGGAGTTTTTCTATCAAGGAGTAGTTTGCTCGTTCTGTTTTCCATGTAGGAAGAAAGACGATTTTTGGAGAAAGGTCAATTTTACTTATTACATTGACTTTTAGAGGATTGTGTTTCGCAATTGAGGCAGTTGCCTATGAATTAGCGTTACCAAATTATTAGCGCTGGGTGCATAGGAGTTTGTGCGTATATTCTGTGGCACTCAGAGGTATGTAGATCATTCCATTGTCGACATAGGAGGATTACGTTGTTATTTGATACAACCTACGCATTGTATGATTATTGTGTTTCTTAAAATATAGGAACCCTGTATACCATTTGGTATATTAGAGTTAAGTGGAGCCCTCGTAGTGAGGTTGCATCTACTTAGGACTAGGATGATGTTGTTTTGCTCATAGTTTCCAAGCATAATGGAAGAAAGTAAGGGCGAATTCCAAGGACGGAATTCCTTTTGTTAGGGGGAAGAATGTAATACCCCTAATTTTAAAAGGATAGTCTCGGTATTTATTTATTTGTTTTAATTATATTTTTAATTATTTAATTGATTATTTGACTAATTGTTTATGTGTTTAATTGAATTAGGTATTACTTGATTATTTGATTATGTGTCTATGTATTATTTGTATTTGTCTATGTGTTAATTGTTTAATTAGATTACGTACTTAAATGGTATTTTGATTAATTGTAAATTAAATGTTTTCTTTTCTTTTATTATTTTATTTTATTTTTCTTTTATGGTTATGGTTAGTAGTAATGGGCCAACTAATTGGGTCCCATGGACTATTTGGATAGGAGGTTGGATGTGTATGGATTATTGCCCATGGATAGTTGTGCATGTATATATATAGATATATATTATATACATATATATAAAAGGGAAAGTAATATACTAATTACTTTTATGGTAACTTGGGTAATAATATTTAATCTGATGTATATGTTTTATATTTAAATAATAAAAATATACATAGATTTGATACGTGTTATGTTTTAAGTTGCTTTATAATATTATAGTAACTGAAGTATTATTGGATAATCCATTAATAAATAATGGAATGTGTATAATTTATTTTAATCTCACCCATTTTTTTTCCTCTATTTCGGCTAAAGCTCCAATCTCCTCCATCAATTACTATATATATATATATATATATATATATATATATAAAATTTAACCCATTAATCCTCTTAAGTGGGACCCGCCCACTATCACAATACCAAATCCTTTTTCTTTTTTTTTTTTTGCCTTCAAATTCTTGGCTACTTTTCACCTTTTTCCCATTATCAGACCAAAATATAAGTGTATCATAGATACATACAAATGTACAATAACCTCCACCACTTGTCATCAAATCAAAACCCACTTTATTTCGTTCCCAAATCTCAGTTGCTGGCAGCATCTCTGATGCATAATATATATATATAAATCATATGCATACAACAATAATCAAAACCCATAAAAGTTCTCAATTGGGTAAATCACTATGTCTCCAAATTAAAATTTAAATACTCAAATCTTAACAACTAAAAAATCATGGAATAAATTAAATTTCAACTCTTAAAAATTCGGGTTGTTATATTCGTGGCTAGTTATTTATTCTTTTAGGGCTTGGATTAGGCTCTAAGCTAAGTATTGTTTTATTTATCTTAGTTTTGGGGATTATTTGTGTAAATTGTTTAACCTTGTGAATTATACTTGGTTGCACCAAGATTAGTTATCTGTTTAATTCTTCCATTAGTCTTCTTATGATCTTTAGTTTGTTAAGTGCTTAATATTTATGGGTATCATTTCTGAAAACCCTCACGAGACTTCACTCGTCCACTAGGGGTAACCTAGGGGTATAAAAGGCTTGTTGCATGTACTAAATGCAATTGTATTCCCTACGAAAGTGGCGTTATCCATTTATTGCTTTCTAGTTCATCATTATATAGTTGTTCATTTCTTTATTTCCTTTGTAGTTCATTGCTAGGGACTAGCAATATTTAAGTTTGGGGGTGTGATAAGCGCTGAAAAGTGTGCATTTCAACCTCTTAAGCTTGAACGTTCTATGACCTTATTCTATCTTATTTTCCCATTTTAGTCTAATTTTATGTTATTTACCTTTTTAGACACTTATCCCCAAAATAAGTCAATTTAGATGAATTAGAACATAAAAGATACAATCTCAAGCTTAGTGGAAGAAAGGAGCAAAGTGGAAGCAAAGTGGTTGATAGAAGCATTCTTCGATTGATCGAACCAAGCTCCGATTGATCTCACAGTGATCATTCCAACCATGCCAAGATAGATCGAGCCTCTTGTCCTTATGCACGCAAATGTAATAAGTGATTTTGAGCATGTGGGAATGGTCCGCGGCTCCCAGAAATGGTCGAGTTAAAATCAGACCCCCCAACGGCCAAAAAGGTGAAAATGAATTTGAAATGGATATTTTGAAAACCAAAATTAGCAAATGATTGGAAATTACCGTTTGGCCCATGGCCACACTTCATGTATGATTAATAAGATCCTACAGAAGAATCAAAATGGAATTCTCACACCCGATGCAAACATAATGAGACAATAACTTAACATTTTTCAATATTTTCATAATATTTCATGAAGTCAAAACTACATAGGATACAAATACATGTCATTGGCCTTCGGCCTCATCTCATACATGTCAAATACATTGAAAAGAGTGTACTCGTGTACAAATTACATGTTTAAATTCAAATATACATATTTTGACATATAAGGCTACAAATGGATTTTCAAGCCAACCTTTATAAGAAATGAAAATCTTCAAGTCCACCAATCATCCAAGCATGACGAGAATCGCAACCTTGGTTCTTGTACCTGAAATATGCCCCAGTATCATAGGGGTGAGTAACATAAAGTTACTTGTAGGAAATGAGCATGCATCGACCTACGTTTTACAAGTTTGCATGATTTAATTATTGTGGTTCATTCCACCTAACGTCTATGTCAAAGGTGAGACTCAAGGAACATCCTAGCTACCTAAGATCATTTCTAGCATCAATCACCTCATTTATGCAATTTTAGCAACATAGGTTCATGCTTACACAAGGCAACAACATAGGAGCATGCTTTCACAAAGCAACAATATACAGATTCTCAAGGTAATCAACTTGAAGTCTAAAATGCAACATCAACTAAAGATAACAATTTAGCATAATTAGAATATCTAATACCACACAACAAGACATAGGTTCTCTAGGTTATGAATTAGAAATCTAAAAGTGTGTAATCAACTAAATATAGCAATTTAGTATGGATGTACTTAACAACATCAAAATGAGTCACAAAAATCATAAAACATAGATGTACTTAACAACATCAGAATGATTCATTAAAATCATAAACATGGATGTACTTAACAACATCAAAATCGCCAATAACCAAAACCACAAATTACAATATAAACATGATTGTTAACTTCGAATTGAATGCGAAAACAAGCCAAAGTGGATACTTGGATATTGGTTGGATTAAAACCGTACTCTTGAGATCACTTTAGGGCTATTAACCCATGGGTATCTTCCCTTAGTGCGCACCATAGTTGTAGAGGGACAATCCCCCGTACTAGAACCAAGTCCTAGCCTAGTCATGTTCTTGATAATATCCCAAGTTTCCAAAATCAACAAGTAGAGCAACAAGTTATGACATGTGATAAAACACAATGAGTTCCATGGATTACATGACTAAATCATTAGTTTAACATGGTAGAAATTAAGTAAACCAACTAGGTAATTTCTTTAGATTTCAAGAATTGTCCAAATGATTCCAATTTAATATATAACATAGAGTAATTCATAGCAATGCTTTATATCAAGTCACAAAAGAATGACAAGCATGGTATGATTAATTTGAATTTAAATCAACATAAATCAATTAATCCTCTAGATTTAAAAGCTCATTTAAATCATCCCAATTTAATATACAACAAAGATCAAGTCATGGCCATGCCATATATCTTGTCCAGAATGAGTTATAAGCAACTACCATTAATCATAATTTCTCAAATTAATATAATAAATGCATAAAAGTTGTATAAGCATCAAAAAACATGCATGATAACAAACATATAACCCTATAACATCCCCTACCTCACTACAGAAGTGTCTCTCTAGAATCCAAGGGAAAATCAACACAAAATGGCAAACCCTTCTAGGGTTATGAAGAGGAAGATGAGGGGAACAAAATGTATTCCCAAGTTTAAGCTTGGAAATCAATGGAAGGCCCTCAAAAATCAAGGTCAAAGCTTAAGGCTTTAGGCTCCATCCATGGAGGCTAGGGTTTTCTTTACAAGAGAGGGAGGAAATGGAAAATAATCAAGATGAAATGTGAGTGGAAGGGATAGAGATCCTCCACTCACTATATGCTCTTACACTACCTTACACACACATACTAATGCAAGATCAAATTGTGAGCCTACACTTGTCACTCATCCAAGCATCCATTGTAGGCTTAATCCTAAGCCTACACTTGCCAACCATCCAAGCCAACAAGTGCACCAATCCTATGCCAACAAGTGGGTGAATCTTCACCCTCCATGTGTCATCATCTAAGGCCTCAAAGTGTTTTCATACACATGTCAACAAGTGGACCAATGAGAGTATGACACTTGTCACATTTTCCAAAAATAGAAAAAAAATCCTTTTTGAAAATATCTTCCAAATTGAACTGCAAAATGGTCCCTAAGATGAAAATAATTACATTACAGTAATTACACAAAAATCCCAAAAGTTAGGTAAATTACAAAAAGGTCTTGCATCTATACCATTTACAAGAAAAGTAAGCACTTAACATGCTTTTCTACAAAAGTGAAAATACACATAGCATGGAATTTAAATATCATGGATGCATGCAAAAACCGGAATCAAATCCGAACACGAAAAGTGAGGTTATGCCAACAAAGTGACAACCGAGAAAAAGACGAAAGGTGAAAAGTGTCACAAAAGTGAAAATGTGAAAATGACTCGGTCCTCAAAGGAAGTCGTCAATCCAAGGAAAAGAGTCTCAGAAACCATCCCCGAGCACTCAAGATGACACTAAGTTACAAGAAACCGAACTCAGAAAGGAAAAGATCAACGGAAAAAAATTATCTGTGAAAATCTGAGAAAATGAAAGGAAAGAAAATGACCGGGTCATTACAACCTTCCCACCTTAAAGGGATTTCGTCCCCGAAATCCAGCCCCAACCAACAAAAGGTGAAACCAGGAAAACTACAGAGTACATCTCCGAGTATCCCATGCAACACGCTACACCAGCGACCCCAAAGCTGAAATGAACCCCACAACCCAGTGTCATTTGCACCCACATGCTCATGACAAGACAACCTCAAAGGAAAAGTGATTACATGGCCACACAACAAGTCAAAGGTCACACATAGAACCCAAGGTCAAATAAAGGAATGGAAAACAACAACCGTAGTCATCCCTCCTAACGAACAATCAAACGGATCCAAAACATATCCACTAAAAAGGACTCTAAAATAATCATGTATCAAATCAGGGTACAGAACAAACACAACGTGGCAGTACAAATAGTGACCAAAACCCGCCCACGACGCACTCAAATGTGTGGTAGCAATGACAGTACCTAGTGCCCGCCCACACTTACTCGTCAGTAAGGTAGCATCGACGACAACTAGTACTCGCCCACAACACACAACTTTATACGGTAGGATGACAATATAAGGCACTAGTTCATAACCTGCCCCCTACTAGGTCTACCCATGAAACCTCTCGATATAAATGACATCAATGTCAAAAATGATTATTACCAAAAGCACTACGGGGACTAACATTTTGTGAGAGTTGAGATATGGTCCAAAGATATCCGGCCGGACCATCCTAGCCAATCCCAAAACTCTAACAACAATGTTATAGGTACCGTGATGCTTAAGGCCCCAAATCCTCAATACAGCAAAACCAACATCTCCAATGTCTCAAAATACCCCTATTAACAATCATTAATTAGGAATCCAAAACCTGACAAGCAAATCAACGCCTACAGAAATCAAAACGAACCTCACGATAAGACATTTCATCGAAAGTCCTTCATATCTCTCTGAAATAGATCAACTACAAGACTACACCGTAATCAAACATCAGATCCGCATTCCTATCGTGGATAACTAAATCCTCGAAATACAAGTCCACTAAGTGGCACATACATCAAAATCCTGACAACTAAGGTCACAAAACAAATCTCTCAAAACCGTGCTTGGCAACACCAAGCTAAATCAAAATTCCTCAATTTCAATCCATAAACAATCACCGGAACTACAATTCCTCAAAACCATGCCTAGTCATACTAGGACAAGAAAAATCCATAGACAAACCGTATCCAACAACGATCCTTCAAAACTGTTCCTAAGAGTCAACCACATCAAGGTCTCCAAAACTGAAACAAGTTTCCAAAAGGCATCCTCAAAAGAGCATCGTGCTCACCTCACGAATCAAACAAATCCTTAATGATATGGACACAAGTCCCCAAAAAATGATCTCACACTAATCCACTCACTCTGAGCACCACAACCCGTCAACAACCACGGCAAAAACTCCCCAAGGGAGGATATGAAAGAAAGGGAACCACCAATCCTAAGAAGGACAACACCACGACTCTATCTCTGAAATGAAAGACAGCAAGGTCAAAGACTTCACCCCCTACATGGAAGTAAGTCGACCAAAATCCATCAAATCCTCACCAAAGACTCAAGACAACGATAGTGATCCTCACGGACCAACCAACCCCAAAGCTATGCACACTGCAACAAAGAGAAGAGACTCACTCCTTGTGAAGTCCCTAACACGAACCAACACAAAACCCTTGTGGAAACCCACATACACATTACGTGTGATCGAGGGAAACGAATGGGGAAAACCAAACCTGGAAGTTATGCATATGATAAGGAAATGTAACTACCAAGAAATCAATTTACTCACATAGATAAAAATCAATGGTACATGCAGCATGTCTCCACGAAAGCATAAAAGTCATGTCACAAAAACACAGTAACAACATGGCATCTCTAAGTATATAAATAAGGCATGCTAATGCCACACAACAAGAAACCAATATGGATAGACCTCCACCTACTCATGCATCACAATAACATAAATCATACTACTAACATGGTAGTAAATGAAACTGTAGAAAATAAAACGATGCAACAATGAACCCCATGGACATCGTGTCCTAGAGTGTCTAGGTAAAAGGAAGGACAATTCCTAGCCATAAACTGACTCCAAAACCAATGCGACAACAACCTGTCTCAAAACCAACGTGAGCCCTTACCACAATGGTAAGACTCCAACAATCCAACTCCGAATCTAAGATGACACTATAAATGACACTAACAATTTAATGCTCTCACCAACCCAAAATATCGATCAATCGACTCGATCCCAAAAGTATCATCACATAAAGAGAACTCAAACAAAATGGCTACTTTAGCCATAGGAGTGAGTCTCTTCTCTTCGTTGCGTTATGCATAGCTTTGGGGTTGGCTGGTCCGTGAGGATCACCATTGTTGTCTTGAGTCCTTGGTGAGGATTTGGTTGATTTTCGTCGACTTACTTCCATATAGGGGGTGAAGTCTTTGACATTGTTATCTTTCATTTCAAAGATGAAGTCTTGGTGTTGTCGTTCTTAGGACTGGTGGTTTCCTTTCCATTGTGTCTTCCTTTGGGAAGTTTTGCCATGGTTGTTGACGGAGTTGTGGTGCTCAGAGTGAGTTGATTGGTGTGAGATCATTTTACGGGGAATTATGTCCATATCATTGAGGAATCATTTGATTCGTGAGATGAGCTCGATGCTCTTTTGAGAATATCTTTTGGAGACTTGTTTCCGTTTCGGAAACCTAGAGGTGGTTGACTCTTAGGAAGAGTTTTGGAGGATCGTTGTTGGATATGGCTTGTTTGTGGAGTTTTCTCGTCCTAGCTATAGCTAGGTGTAGTTTTGAGGAATCATAGTTCTGATGATTGGTTATGGATCGAAATTGAGGAATTTTGATTTAGCTTAGTGTTGCCTAGCACGATTTTGAGAGACTCGTGTTGTGACCTCGTTTGTCGAGATTATGATATGCGTGCCATTTAGTGGACTTGTATTTCGAGGATTTAGTTATCCATGATAGGGATGTGGATCTGATGTTTGATTTCGATGTAGTCTTGTAGTTGATTTGTTTCAGGGAGATATATAGGACTTTCGATGAGATGTCTTGTAGTGAAGCTCGTTTTGATTTCCGGAGGTTTCGATTTGCTTTTCAGGCTTTGGTTTCTTGATTGATGTTGTTAATAGGAGTGTTTTGAAACATTGGAGTTGTCAGTTTTGCTGTATTGAGGATTTAAGGCCTTAAGTGTAGTGGTACCTATGGTATAGTTGTCAGAGTTTGGAATTGGCCAGGATGGTCCGGCCGGACGTCTTTGGACCATATCTCAACTCTCACAAAATGTTGGTCTCCATAGTGCTTTTGGTAATGATCATTTTTGACATTGATGTCATTTGTATCGAGAGGTTCATGGGTAGACTTAGTGAGGGATAGGTTATGAACTAGTGCCTTATACTGTCATGCTACCGTACAAAGTTGTATATTGTGGGCGAGTGCTAGTTGCTGTCGATGCTACCTTACTGACGAGTAAGTGTGGGCAGGCACGAGGCACTGTCATTGTTACCACACATTTGAGTACGTCGTGGGCGAGTTCTGGTCGCTATTCGTACTGCCACGTCGTCTCGTTTCAGCACCTTGATTTGATCTGTGGTGATTTTGGAGTTCTTTTGGTGGTCGGTGTGATGGTTTATCAGGAGGGACGTTTACGGTTGTTGTCTTCAGTTCCTTTGTCTGACCTTAGGTTATGTGTGTGAGTTTGGACTTTTTGCGAATGACATTGGCTTCTACGTTGTCCTTCAGTGTTGGATTTGCTTTTGTAGCATCTTGTTTAGGATACTCGGAGATGTACTTCGTGGTTATCCTAGTTTCGCCTTTTTGTTTTGTTGGGGCTGGATTTCGGGGTCAAAATCCCTTTAAGGTGGGAAGGTTGTAATGACCCGGTCTTTTTTCTTTCTTTCCTTTTATCAGATTTTTACGGATTTTTTTTTTTTTTTTTTCCATTGGTATTTTCCTTTCTGAGTTCATTTTCTCATCGCTTAGTGTCGTTTCGAGTGCTCTAGAATGATTTTTGAGACTCTTTTCTTTGGATTAACAACTTCCTTTGAGGACCGAGTCATTTCCATATTTTTCGTTTTTCGACACTATTCACTTTTCGTCTTTTTCCCTATTTCGTCATTTTCCTTATTCTGTCTTTTCCCCGTTTATCACCTTGTTGGCGTAACCTCACTTCTTGTACTCAAAGTTGGGTTTTGACTTCACGTATCTTCATTATAAGTGGTTTCCACGAAATGCGTATCTTTACTTTTGCAGCAAAATACTCTAGTTGCTCCCGGTGTCCATAGGGACATGGATAGATAGTTCTTCAGAAACATTTCAATTTCTTGGGGTATTTTTTGTAAATATCTTTTAAAGATATTTTATTTCAGGGGTATCTAAGAAGATATTTTCATTCTGGGGCAGTTTCGCAGTTTTCACTTTTTGGAGGGGCCATTGTGCAATTTATGAAAGTTATTGCTAAATGCCTTGTTTTGAGCCTGAATCCTCGTACATGATTCATTTTCACTTTTTGTCGAGCCGTGTACTCTTAGAATTCCCTTCTGGTCATTTTTCTCCAGTTTTAGGGTTTCCGGTACTGGTTGCAGCCGAACTTGTTTGGGGCATAACTTTCTGCTCGGGACTCAGTTTTTGACGTTGTTTCTTTCGTTGTTCATATTTTCTCATTTTAAATCTTTTTTGTTTACAGAGTTTTGCCTTTTGAGCGCATCTGCTCAAATTTCACTTTCCGGACCCAGCGATGCCCTTTTAGGACACTTTTAGGGTTTTTCTATAAATAGGAAGTCTTAAGAGAAAAATTCACTCTCCTCTCTCTTGGCCGGCAGCCATGGCAGCCAAGGGGCTGCCACCTTTCTTCTTCATTTTCCTGCCACTTCCCTTTGATAAAAAGGTGTAGTGCCTTAGCGTTTTATGTTCGCCTTGCCGTTCTCTACCTTTACCCCTTATTAGAAATCGTTTTTGGCCATTTCTTGAGTTCGGGTTTGAAGTCAAGTTGTGATTTTGATGGGGCTTCCTTGGGGGTTATGTTCATCATGTTGTCCCCGACAAAACCTAGAAGTTTTGTTGGATTCGGAGCGGTTTCGTTTTGGTGGGGATTTGAGATTTCATCTTAAATGGAGGTAGGGGTTGTTATAATTTCATATTATTGTTGTCTTGCATATTTTTGATGCTTATACAACTTGTATGCATGCTTTTGTCCATAATCTAGAATTTAATTTAATTATTTTCTAGGATTGAGATTTAATTCTCATGATGATATGTAACTTATAATTAAATTATGGCATGCTAGAAAATTATGCCTTGATATGGTTGTTGTCATATATTAAATTTGGATTATTTGGAAAAGAATTGCAACTTTTATTTAATATTTTTCTTTTGTGAAAGATTAATTATCATGGTCGTACCTTACATGAAATTAAGTTGTGATATGCTTTTAAATTAAGTTTTGGCATGTTCTTCAACATATTTTAATTTGAGAGCATTTGGATGAGTATGAAAATCTAGAGATTTTGATTAAAAGCATTAATTAAAATCTATTTCAAAGGTTCCATTGGCTTATTTGTGTTTTAACTTGATAATTGTGATGACTAGGACTTGTGCACTAGCATATATTAATTTGGTACCATTTAGAGTTGATTTAGAAATTAGAGATTTAATTATCATGATTTAATTAAATTCTATTTCATTGTTCCATGGATTTTGATTATGTTGTAGAAGTTGTTTCTATATTTAAATCATGGATTTGGACTTGTTGTGTAGTCACTTGGTTATGTTTTATGCATTGAATACATTGTTGTTAAAATTATATTCATGAGAACGTGTTTTCTTTATGGAATATATTTTTGTCTTGTGTAATGATTTGCACACTTTGTAATTGACATTATGTATGTAATTTTAGAATTGAAACTCTAAGGCATGGATTGTGTGGTTTCAACCTACTTGCGCATGGAAGGTGATTTCGTAAATTATATAAATTATGTATAAGTTGTGAACTTATTTGTTTTATTTTAAAGTCTTGGGACATTGTTACTTGTGATATAGCTAGAGTTTGGCTCTAGTGCGGGAGGTATAAGTTCTCCCCAATTGAGATAGTGCGCACTAGGGTGGTATTCCCAAAGGGTTAATGCCCGAAATAACCATTTTGTTCTTGGTTTAGTTCGAGACGTAACGTCCAAGTCTTCCACTATTTGATTTCGCGTTCAATTCCAAGTTGACAATCATGTTTAATTGTGACTTGTGGTTTTGGCTATTGGCGATTTGATGTTGTTAAGTACATCCATACTAAATTGTTATATTTAGTTGTTTTCACACTTTTAGATTTCAAGTTGATAACTTAGAGAATATATGTCTTGATATGTGGCATTAGAAATTCTAATTGTACTAAATTGTTATATTTAGTTGTTATCGCATTTTAGATTTCAAGGTGATGGCTTTGAGAACCTATGTCTTGATGTTTTGTATAGTATGTACCTATGTTGTTGAAATCGCATGAAGGATGTGATTTATGCTAGAAATGATTTAAGGTAGCTTAGGATGCTCCCTGAGTCTCACATTTGACATAGACGTTAGGTGGCATGACCTTTTTTAAATTGTTTCATGTTGTTATAAAAATCCATAAAGAAATCGAGTCGATGCATGCTCATTCTCTACGAGTAAACTTGTTTACTCACCCCGAAGTTACTGGGCGATTTGTTCAGGTATAGGATTCAAGACTTGGAGAATTGCTCTTGCCTTGGGTGGTTTGGAGAATTGAAGTTCATTTTAAAGCTTTTTTGTTCACATGCAAGTGTTAGCATGTTTGAGTCTCATAATTGATGTTGTAACACTTAGTTGGGTTCAACATACTATTTTTGCCTTATGACATGTAAAGTGTACTTAGATACACTATTTAGAACCTATTCGATATGTATAAGGCCAAGGGCCACCAACTTTAAAGTTCAAGTATATGCATTTTGATTCCAAGTTTTGCTTTTGAAATGTAATCTTACTAACTTGGAGGTTTGACATGTCAAATTTTGTAAATGTTATGTAATGAGGCCATGGGCCATTGTAGCACACTTTAATATGTAAATTACACTTGTTGGCATGCTTGTATAGCTTAAAATCATGTTTTTGGTCCAATTTAATGTTGGGGTTTGAGGCTTGGGTGAAGCCTCAACTTTTCACACTCATAACAGGAGTTTTAGCAGCTTTTCGAGGAGTTTCGGTCGATCGAAATTCCAGTTCGGTCGACCGATGGCCCAAAACGGCCTACAGAACCAAGGAACCCTCAAAACAAGGCTTCAGAAATGTTTCTGTGAGTTTTGGTCGACCGAAACTCACCTTTCTTCTATTTTGGTCGACCGAAATTGCCCTTATTTGCGCAGCTCTTTAGTTTTGCTTCAGCACTGAAGTTCCAACTTCAAACGGCCATATCTTCTTTGTTTCTAATCTAAATGGGGTGATTCTTGAGCCTAAACTCAAATATTTTGAGTCATATTTCCAATGGTACTTATTTCATTCTCATATTCCAAATAAAGTGGAAGTTATTCATGTTTTAGTGAAGAAGTGTCAGTTTTCACTTCAACCGGGAAAGGGCATTTTGTGGGATTCTTGTCTAATGTTCTTGGAACCTCTTGGAATGTTATGAAATGACTAGATTAGGTTGTATTATGCTTGTTTGACTTGTTTAGAGTCAATTTTCTCCTTTTATTTGTGAATTGACCATTTTGCCCTTTATCTACAAATTTGGCCCGTTTTGACTCTCGTTCGCTCTTTTGCTCTCTTTAACTCTCGTGACCTCATGGAATGTCACATTGGTGTCTTATAGATGGTTTATATCTCTAAAGACTTTCATTTATCTTTTGGTTCCGCATTTCGGATCCGTTATCGGATCAACTTTTGATTCATCACTGACGCACCGGGTTGAAAAACTTGGGCCATCATAAAATAAAAAAGTGAGGACTTCTCCCAAAAGGTGAGAAGTGGGAAATGATTAGGTGGAGGTTATTTTGATTTGTATGCTAGTTGATTTGTGCTTGTAAGTCCTTAGGGGTGTTTAAACACCTAATGCCCTAAAGCCGTCCGGTTTTGAAGTCATTAACCTAATGTTCGACCTCATAGATCACTAGAAAGCTTAATAGATCAACATATTGCACTATGCTTCCATCTTTGATCCTTAGGGATAGAAAAAAAAAAAAAAAAATTCGTGTGAAAAGAATAAGCGCAGCTAGTTGAATATAGCTTTAATAAAAGGTTCACTTTTGTCTTGATGATCGGTACTAGATTTGTGTGCTAGTTTGAGGGTAAGGATGTGATGGTTTCTTTAGTTAGCTTAGATAGCAACATATTTGATGCTGATTCACTTAAAAAGGATTCTAGAGTTGTTTTGATTTGCATGATCATTTTCTTGATGTGTGGATGACCATATTTCCTTGTTTGATGTTGAGATTTTGGGAGATTGCATGGAAATGGTTGAAAAATTGCATACTTGAGGTAGTTTTCTCCCAATACTTGTTTGGAATATTGGTGCCTCTTTTGTGAGAATGAGCTTAATGTTTGTGGGTATCATTTCTGGAAACCCTCACGAGACTTCACTTGTCCATTATAGGTAACCTAGGGGTTTAAAAGGCTTGTTACATGTGCTAAATGCAATTGTGTTCCCTACGAAAGTGGCGTTATCCATTTATTGCTTTCTAGTTCATAGTTATAAAGTTGTTCATTTCTTTATTTCCCTTGTAGTTTATTGTTAGGGACTAACAATATTTAAGTTTGGGGGTGCGATAAGCACTGAAAAGTGCGTATTTAAACCCCTTAAGCTTGAACGTTTTAGGACCTTATTCTATCTTATTTTCCCGTTTTAGTCTAATTTCATGTTATTTCCCTTTTCAGGCACTTATCCCTAAAGTAAGTCAATTCAGCTGAATTAGAGTATAAAAGATGCAATCTCAAGCTTAGTGGAAGAAAGGATCAAAGTGGTGGAAACAGCATTCTTCGATCGATCGAACCATGCTCCGATCGATCCCAAAGTGATCGTTCTAACCATGCCAAGATGGATCGAGCCTCTTGTCCTTATCCTCAGGAAATTTCCCTCTTTGATCGATCTAACATTCCTTCAATCGATCGGACATTTTTGATCTTATCCCTACCTACCACTTTTGTCCTTTTTCCAAAATATCCCAAAAATATCTTGGCTTTGTCATTATTCCAAAAAGGCACCGCCATAGTTCGATATATCGAACCAACCTTGTGATCAATTGAACCTCCTAAAGTGTGAGAAAAATAGAGTTCCAGCCAATTAAAAGGTGTGCTCGTGGTGCAATCATTTGGAGGTCCTAGTGCACGAGGTTTGACCATTGGGTGTGACATTTGTGCTACCTATATAAGGATTTTAGACCATTTTACAACATATTCACTTTAGAAGGGAACCATATACACAATAGAGGTTGGAGGAGTCTAGAGATTAGAGAGAGATACACACCATTTGGGAGAGTTCTTCCACTCATCTAGGGTTTCCATTAAGGAGAAGAAGATCATTCCTACCATGGAGATAGCCCTCGATTGGATGATTACATCAATGAGTGGCTAAAACATTCTCTTGGGGCTAGAGATAGCCCTAAGCATGCCTACTAGACTTTGATGTTTTGTAATTAATGGGGATTTATGTTGTATTTATTGTCTTGACATTTGACATATATATATATGAATCTTGTTTCTATAATGATTTGTGTAGTTTAATACTTTCAATTGATTATTTCATTCTATTCATATGTCTATGTATGCTAGAATAAATGTTTATGTGTTTATCTTTAGGTTTTGTGACATTGATGCTTGTCTATGTGTGTTGGTATCATGAATCTAGTGATGGTCAAGGCATGATGCTTAATTGGAATACTCTTGATGTTTATTTGATGGTTCATACTTTTTTTTTGATGGATTATGCCACACCTTTAGTTTAATTAGTTTAATCTTCATGTCACTAGCTTAGTTGTAGTGTACTTGTCTTACTTTCTTAGATAGGTGGACAATTCGTGATTGTTGTTTGATGTTCCATAGTTATGAATGCAAGTAGTATATTTCTTTAATGTGAAGATGTGCATTAATTGTGGACTTAAAGCAAGGAATAATGACTTAATTTGATATGTTGTGCTACTCACTAGTTTGGCTAGACAATGTATACTTACTTAGTCATCCATGCTTATTGATTCAATTAATGGCACACACTTGTATTGCAACATATAATCCCCCTTATCCATTAAACATTGAGTGTCTAGGAAAGTGGTGCTTAGTGGTGACCTCTAAGTCCGAAGATCCTTCTCTTATATTCTCTATATTTCATTCTATTTCAATTGCTTTACTTTACATCTATTTACTTTACATTATAGTTTAATTAACCAACCAAAACATCTTAAATCACTCGACCTACTAATCCAACGTTGATTTCCAAGCTAAATACACTCTATTTCCCTTGGGACGATCCCTTCTCACCTTAGCTATTTTTATAATTAGAAGTGGTAGTGGCAATCTCTAAATTTAAACTTGGCCATACTACATTCTTTTTGTAACTAGTGCTTGACACACGCCACTATTCTTAAAGTACTTCGTCACTCATAAGATTGCCACCACTTACCACCTTTAAACAAGCGGGCTAGTTAAAGTTTCAAATCGGGAAATTAAGTAAATTCTTGAAAAGATGGTAAACACAACCCAGAAGGATTGGTCAAGAAAATTGAATGATGCTTTGTGGGCCTACCAGACCACTTATAAGACTCCTATTGGCATGTCTCCATATAGACTTGTTTATAAGAAGCCTTGCAATCTTCTGGTTGAGCTAGAACATAAAGCTTTGTGGGCAATTAAAAAGCTTAATATTGACCTTGATAAGGCCGGTGAGAACCGTTTGCTCCAATTGAATGAGTTAGAGGAGTTGAGACATAATGCCTATTACAATGCTAAACTTTATAAAGAAAGGACCAAAGCTTTCCATGATAAACACATTGTGAAGAAGTCCTTTGAGCCCGGGCAAAAAGTGTGGCTCTTTAACTCTAGGCTCAAATTCTTTCCCGAAAAGTTACGTACTAAATGGGAAGGTCCGTATGAAATCATTTCCATTGCTCCTCATGGGCGGCTGAGATCAAGAGCTTAAAACATAAGAAAATGTTTAAAGTAAATGGTCAAAGATTGAAGACCTACATTGAAGGACAAGCTTTTCAAAGAGATGTAAAAGCCGTCCTCTTGGTGGGTCCCATTTATTTTGATGATTGAGAGCATTTGAACGTCGTCTACAGACGTAAAACCTAGTTTAATAGAGCTTTCAAACTCTATTTCTCTCTTATTTCTCTTTTGTTTTTCATTCTTACACCGTCTAGATAGGGTCCAGGGTGCATCATTGAAAAATTCCAAGCATTTTGTGCCTTTGAAAAATTCTACCTTGGAAAAATTTTCACAAAGTTATTAAATTTCAAAGAAACAGTATTTTGCCCAGGACCTTTCGATCGATCAGAAACCCCTTTCGATCTATTGGAAATCCCTTTCAAATGATCGAAGCCCACTTCGATCAATCGAATTCTGCAGAGTCCATTTTTGCCGTGAAAACAGCTCTCGGCATCTTCTTCTTTTGATCGATCAAAGAGAATTTCGATCGATCGAGCTATGCGTCAGAAATTTTTATTCCTAGGGGCATTATTCAAAAACTTTTATGTCAATTATAGAAAACCTCGATCAATCGAAGCTAAAAAAAAAAAAAAACACCATTCCGTTTAGATAGAGACGTTAAACTTACAACCCACAAGACACTTTGTGTCTTTTATCTCTTGTATAGTGCTTATTTCCTTTTATTTCTACTTCTTTGTTTATTTTGCATTTTTTTATATATTTTATTTGCATACTTTCATCAAAATGAAAAATTTAAAAACATGTTTCACCTTTGTGCCCTTATGCATCGTTATGCATCTTTTTATATTCTATCTCGGGCTTGATCTCATATCTCTTTATTGTTTTGTGCTATATTGACATATAATGTATAATTTACTTATCCTAATCCCATTTGATATTTGATTTGGGTTTGCTAATGTGGCTATTTAAATAGGTTTTTGAATCCAAGTTTGGGGGAGAGGTCTTTTATATTGGATCACTTCATTGACTTTTGCCATCACGGTATACTCTTTCAATCTTTTTCTTTGTTCTCATTGCACATTGAGGACAATGTGCGGTTTATGTTTGGGGGTAAAGTGACTTTGATGCATTATACTTAAAGTTTTGAGCTTTAAATGCATGATTGAGATATGAGATATATGTTAGCTATGATTTTGATCTTTTAAGTCTTATGTTTCTTAGAATTTAAAAATTGCTTGACTTGTGAGTTCAATACTCCTTGTATGCCTTTTGGAAGTCATTTTGGGGCAATATTTTTCAAAAGATTGACATCTTGCTTCCTTTATGGTCCACATTATCATGTTTGGGAGATTGCTTTGAGATTCACTCTAGAGTTCTACTTTTGCACATGTGCACACTAGTATTCATTTGTGGGGTACATACTTAGTTGATCATTGATTTGGTTATATCCCAATTGAGCTAGTAGTGCTGTGAAAGCTTTGATTCTTGACAAGATGACCTTGTATGCTAAATAACAAACCTTTAACCGAGTAACCGGGATTCGTGCCTCATTAAGCACCAAACTCTCGCATGAAAAGTGAAGTCCCACACAATGGTTTTTTTTTTAAAAAAAGAAGATGATATTTGCAAAAGCAAATAAAGTGAGCATTTCTTACCAAAGTGGGAAGTAGGAAATGATTAGATGAGAGTTATTTTGATTTGTAGCCGAGTTGATTTGAGCTTGTAAGTCCTTAGGGGTGTCTCTACACCTAATGCCTTAAAGCCGTCCAGTTTTGGAGTCATTGACCTAACACTTACTACATAGATCTTCTAGAAAGCTTAAGAAATCACTGCATTGCACCATACTCTTGTCTTTGATCCTATATAAAAAATAAAAAAAAAAGAAAAAAAAACACAAAGAGATCATGAAGGAAATAAATTGAAATAAAGAGGTTCATTCTTTGTCTTGATAATTGGTATTAGATTTGTGTGCTAACTTGAGACTAGTTGTGCTCATTTCATTGATTTGCTAAGATAGCAACATATTTGATGCCGGTTCACTAAAAAAGAATGCTAGAGTTGTTTAGATTTTCATGATCATCAAGTGTGGAGGACCATACTTGCTTGCTTCTTGTTGAAATTTTGGAAGATTGCTTAGAGGTGATTAAAAAATTGCATATTTGAGGTAGTTTTCTATTAATTCTTGTTTAGATCATTGGTGTCTCTTTAGTGAGAAAGAGCTTGATGTTTGTGGGTATCATTTCTGGAAACCCTCACGAGACTTCACTCGTCCACTAGGGGTAACCTAGGGGTTCCAAAGGTTTGTTGCATATACTAAATGCAACTGTGTTCCCTACAAAAGTGGCGCTATCCTTTTATTGCTTTCTAGTTCATAATTGTGTAGTTGTTTATTTCTTTCTTTTCTTTGTAGTTCATTGCTAGGGATTAGCAATATCTAAGTTTGGGGGTGTGATAAGTGCTCAAATGTTGCACATTTTAGCACCTAAGCTAAGGTATTTTAGTCTATTCATCTATCTTACTTTCTCGTTTTAGTTCTAATTCTTATTTTTGTCTATTTGAGGTCAATAAGGTTCAAACAAGCTAAAAATAGTTTATCAAGCCTTTTTTGAAGTTAAGAAGAGAATCCGAAAAAAGTTAGAAAAAGTGCATTGGAGTACCTTCGATTGATCGAAGATTCCTCTACGATGGATCAAAGCCTTTTCGATCCATCTAATTGACACATCAACATTAGCTCAGCAAAGGATAAGGCCGATAGAAGATATTTTCTTACCACATCATCTTCGATTGATCGAAGTTATCTTTGATCTATTGAAGTCTCCTTCGATCGATCGAAGCCCGTACTGGCAGTGAGCTGTTTAATTCCCTAGCACGCCCGAACTCCACCTAACTTTTGGTTACGGGATTAGACCAATGAAATGGATATTTTTTGACTTGTTGCCTACATAAAGAGGCTTGTATTTAAATCAAATTGGACCATTTTTGTTAGGGTCCCCAACTTTTAGCTATTGTTGTTCACAATTTAGATATAATTTTCTCTCTCTAGATTAGGGTTTTTGAAGCAAAAGAAAAGGCAAGAAAAGAGAAGAAGATGAACTCAATCATGAAGATAGCCCTTGAGGGCTGCAAGATAATATCCATAAGTGGCTAAATCCTTCTCTTAGGGTTTAGAAAAGCCCTTAGACTTGTCTTCTAAACCTGTGACGACCCTGGATTTTTTAACCCAGTGTGTCCTGTGATGACCCAATACGGATCCAAAATGCAGAAGCAAAAGATAGAACAATGGTCTTTAGAGATACAACACTCCTCTGCGACACCAATGTGACCCTCAATGAGGTCACAAAACAGGAAGTAAATGCGGAAGCAACGTTTCAAAAACGGATAAGAATGAACCTAGGGAAAAAATGGTCATTCCACACTGAAATGGGTGCCACCATGCACACCATTGGAAAGAGAACAAAAAATTAACAAGAATAGACTTAAGAATCACATGATTCAGAGTTCAGACGGCAAAGATATCAAGTTCTGAAGTCGAAAGAAGGGAAACCCTATCCCGGTTCGAACCAAAAACAAACACTACTTTACTAAAACTTAAATAACTTGAGCCACAAGAAGAATCTGAAGCTATAATTAGTACCATTGGAAAGCTTATTTCGACGCGATCAATTTAGACTTAAGAACGGACTAATTCGGAGTTAAAACAAAGAAGATATGATGATTTGAAGTTGGAGGTGCAGTGATGAACCAAGACACACATACACCCGTGAACAGTACCTTGAGCACTCGAGCAAGGGCTTTGAGTGCTCTAAAATTGCCCCGAGAGTTCTGCCTAAAGTTAGAGCACTCGAACCCCCCTCTATAGCGCTCGAACTGCTAAAAGTTTAGCAGAAATCTGAGTTTGAAATGTGATTTTGAGGACTTTTTGGGCCTTTTTGAAAAAAACACAAAGAAGAAACTACCCTCAAAATCATGTTTTCTAGCCAATCATGCCAAAAGAAAACTTTAATTTTCATGTGAAAACCCCAAAATACCCTTAGATCAGATTAGGCTCAAAACGGCGAAAATGCAACTTTGCACCAAGTACGCATTTGACCCCAAATGCATTTTTAGGCTGAAACGAATATCCTCAGAAAATTTCCCTCTTCAATCGATCTAAATTCCTTTGATTGATCGGACATTTTTGATCTTATCCCCACCTACCACTTTTGTCCTTTTCCTAAAATATCCCGAAAATATCTCAGCTTTGTCATTATTCCAAAAAGGCGCTGTAATAGTTCGATCGATTGAACCACCCTTGTGATCGATCGAACCTCCTCAAGTGCGAGAAAAATAGAGTTCCAGCCAATTAAAAGGTATGCTCTTGGTGCAATCATTTGGTGGTTCTAGTGCACAAGGTCTGACCATTGTGTGTAATATTTGAGCTACCTATATAAGGATTTTGGGCCATTTTACAAGATATACACTTTTAGAAAGGAACCATATACAATAGAGGTTGCAGAAGTCTAGAGATTAGAGAGATACACTTTATTTGGGAGAGTTTTTCCACTCATCTAGGGTTTCTATCAAGGAGAAGAAGATCATTCCAACCATGGAGATAGCCCTTGAGGGTTGGATGATTACTTCAATGAGTGGCTAAACCATTCTCTTGGGGCTAGAGGTAGCCCTAAGCATGCCTCCTAGACTTTAATGTTTTGTAATTTAAGGGGATTTGTGTTGTATTTCTTGTCTTGACATTTGATATATGTATGAATCTTGTTTTTACAATGATTTGTGTAGTTTAATACTTCCAATTTATCATTTCATTCTATTCATATGTCTATGTATGCTAGAATAGATGTTCATACGTTTATCTCTAGGTTTTGAGACATTGATGCATGTCTATGTGTGTTGATATTTTGAATCAAGTGATGGTCAAGGCATGGTGCTTAAATGGAATACTTTTGATGTTTATTAGATGGTTCATACTTATTTCTTGATGGATTGTGCCACACCCTGATAAGCGCCGAATATTGCATATTCAAGCGTCCTAAATTGCATTAGTAAAGTCCATTATTTGATTTTATTATGTAGATTATCTTCATTTGTGCATTTTTGTTTATTTTCAAGTTCATTGGCTTAAAAGAAGCAAGAATGATGTTTTGCTGAAATTTTGAATGCAAAGGCACAATGCTGAAGCTTGGCAACAGTGGAACCTGACTTTTGTAGCCATTTTCGACCTAGCAAACTCAAGAAATGGACTTCCATCATAACATGAAATATTTAGAGCTCTGAATCAGCTTTCCAAATCTTTAAGCAGTTCGTCATTCAGAGTTTGGAGCAGAGAGTTATGATCTCTTTATCAGAGGTGCTCAGAACTGCCTGGCAGCAATGAAAGTCTGCCTTGTTCTTCAATTTCGACAAACCAGACTTGAGAATTGGATCTCCACCAAAACATGAAGTTTTTAGAGCTCTGAATCAGCTTTCCAAATCTTCAAACGGTTCATCATTCGAAGTTTGGAACACAAAGTTATGGCCATTTTACCAAAGTAGGTCCGGGCGAATCAAAGCAAGCATGGAGCAATCTGCTCCATTTTCGAGTGCTCGAGGCCCTATTTCGAGCACTCGAAATTCAAGCAGATTGCACTTCGGAAATGGCTCATTTCAGCTCACTTGCACCTTGGTTTCTTCATTTTGTTTTCCTCTTTAATGAAGTGGTTGGAGATGTTGGTTGTTGGCTTTTTGGGTGGAGTAACATGTCTACAAAGGAGGGGAGCCACACATAACATTATAATTAAGCTTCATTTTGGGAAGATAGAGGGGAGAGAAGAGAGCAAGGAAGAGGGGGTTCTTGGAGCAAAAAGAAAGGAGCTCGAAAATAGAAGGAAGATCCATGCTTCTTCCTCTATCTAGGGCCACCATGGGTAACTAAACCCTCTTCTAGGGAGGTGATGAAACTCCTTCTTGTAAGCATGTCTTGTTTTTGATTTACATTTGGGGATGTAATGTATATATATGACCTCTCCATGAACTAGAGCTTTATTTGATGTGAAGAGCTTCAATGTCTATTAATGATCATTTTGAGTTTAAGATCTTGTCTTAAGATTGTTTCCTCTTATGATTATTTTGCTTCCATTTTCATAGTGACAATGAAGATGAGTTTATGGAAATGTTTTTATTGGCATGATGCTTGGGAAATTTGATAGTCTATAGCTTAGGGTTCTCTTTTGATAGATTATTCTTGATTCCTAATGTCATATGCTTCTACTATGTGATTAAGGGCTTGATAACTCTATGCTTAGTGAGTATGTCTAAGGTTGCAACCTAGTCTAGGTAACCAAAACATGCAATACTTTGATAAGTTATTCTTGCCTATTGATTTCATAAAAAATTCTTGAAGGTAATGTAGCAATTTTATGTTGTTGCATTTCATGGTTATGTGTATATATTATTCCCCAAGTAGATAGGTAGTGGATTCACTTCCCTAGCCCTCTCTACCGAGATCTCCTTCCTTTACATTTCTTGCATTCTTGTTTTATGCATCTTTACATTCCTAGCTTTAGTGACAAACCAAACAAACATTCTATACCCCTTCATCATCCTAAGAATGACTCTAGACGCTTAGGTTGCCATAGACTAGCGCAGTCCCAGTGGTTCTACTTACCCGACCAATAGCCCTATTTTACAATGATTCGTGCTATTGCGAAGAGGGTTGATTTATAATTGATTTCGACCGTCGATCAATTTTTGGCGCCGTTGCCAGGGACTGCAAACGGTTTAGCGACCAAAGTTCTAGGGTTAATTTTAGTTTGATTGTGAATATTGTGTCTTGTGAATACTCCTTGTGTATTTTTTATCATCTTCGTATTTGTGAGATTCTAGGGACTCGAAACTCGCCGTGGGAACGCTAGCAAATTGTAAGTCTAGAGGCCCCCAGGTAAGTCTCGTGACTTCTAGTTTCGCATTGTGAATATTGTGTATGTGTTTAATTTAGCTTGTGAAGCCCTTGTCGAGGTTATTTTTGTTTTACTATATTGCAAAGCATCGGTCCTTGTCGTGGCCATTTATTTCCTATCTTGTTGATAATTGAGGAGAAAGGGATCATTGTATGTGGAGTTGATGATAAAGAATTTTTGTGTTGATTATGTTGTATGTTGTTGATGTTTAAGTCCTAGATGGAGGGTAGTTATCTTCCAACTCAATTCTACACACCACATGAGTTTTGTGCATTTTGCTCTAGTCATACACATTATACAAGAGAATGTCTTCCAACGAGACAATTCTCGGACTTCTATCTAGAGCAACCAAATGAAAATTTCTTTGAACCGGGTAGTGATCCATACTTCAATGGTTATAACTCGGGTTGGGGAGACCAACAAAACTTCTTGTGGCATGACATAGGAAATTCAACCCCACAATCTCATATGCAACCTTTTCAACCCAATGATCATTCTTTCCCACCCTCTTCTCCTTGTCCACTGTCTTCATTGGATGAATTTATTGCTGCCAATGAACAAATGATGGAGTCTTTCCACACGTAAATGATGGAGTCCAATAAGCAAATGTTGGATGACATTGTTGGCATGCAATCCACTACTCATTCTCATTCCCAATCTAGAGTAGAGTTAGATGACCAAATAGCTCAAATTCAACAAATGGTTGATGCTCTAAATCATGAAAATGAAAAAGAATTTTCCATTGAACTCGTGGCCAATCCAAAAGAAAATTCTATGAATGATGAGATTACTCCTACTAACTTTCATCATGAGAATGATCAAGTGGTCATCACATATGAAAATGATGAAATGGTGGTTGAAGATCAAGTTGTTGCCACGCATCAAAATGAAGTAATTGTGGTTCAAAATAAGGAAAATAATGATGATGAGATTGTATCCTATAAAAATCCAGCACAGCCCCTACATAATCCCTTGCTTGATGCACCTCCTTTAATGGAGGATCCTCTAAAAACATGCTTAGCTCATTTTAATTATGCGGATTTTGATGTTGCCAATTCCATTTGGGAGGTGAATTCTCTGCTTGATATTCCTCCACCTATTCACTCTCTTCCTTGGGCAACATCAAATGTATCACTCTCCTGGGAGCTTGCATCTCATCCCATTCCCTTTCTTGAGTTGTCTCAAACTGTTAAGCCCGAACCACCGGATAAGTGTGGGGAGGATGTTGAAAGTTTAAAGGACAATTCTCTGAGCATTCCCGTGCTAAATATGATTTTTCAAAACCCTTTGCTAGGTGTGCCCTCACTTGATCCATCTTCCCATAATCCAAATCAGCCCCATAATCCAAAGTTCTTCATTGAGGATGAAGAGTGGATTGAGGTCTTTCCATTACCTCTTTTCAACTTTTGTCTTCAAGCTCTTTTTCCTCCACTTCTATAAGAATTATCCTATTTGGGGAAGCTTGAATCTCTAGAGAGACATGGTATAGGGTAAGGAGGACTAACTTGATCTCGGTGTGTCTAGCTATCGAGATTTTTTTGAGGATTAGTGCCTGCTCTAACTTCGTCTAGCTATCGACATTAAATTTAGCAAAGCAAGGGAATAAATTCTTTCGATGTTCCAAGCTTCCCTACCTTCTCAAATTGCTCGTGCCTTGAAATTTTCAGGGAAATGGTTTCGAAAAGCCAAAAATTTGATTTTTCTGAAATGGTCTTCAGTTGTGTTCCGCAATTTTAGACCAGCTTCTTAGACCTTCTCAGCCCTAATTTTCATTCCCGAAAATTTCCATCGCTTCCTAGCAATTTCATCGGATCTTGGGAATGCTTCTCATGTCCATATTTTCTCATTTTTAATGCACAAGTTGGAAATTTTCTCAAAATTCTCCATGCATTAGAGAGAAGCTACAAGGTTTGAAAATTTTCTCAAAATTTTCCATGCATTGGAGATGAAATGCAAAGTTTGAAAATTTTTCATCTAGGCATTAGAAATGTTGAGCAATTTGAAAATTTTTCCAAAAATTTTCCACCCATGCATTGGAACGGACTGAATTTGCAAGTTTGAAAAATTATCCATGCATTAGAGAAAAGTTGCCAAGTTTAAAAATTTTCTAAATTCATCCAAGCATTGGCGCACAATTGCAAAGTTTGAAGAATTTTCAAAAATTAATCCATGCATTGGATTGACATTGCAAGTTTTAAAATTTTTTCTACATTCATCCATGCATTCATGTTGGCTGAAAAATTCATTTCCATGTTGCTCACATTGCACATTCCATTGCAATGAATTCATTTTCGAGCCTACTGATCCAATTTCGAGCAATCTACCTTCCCTGTCGAGTGCTCGTTGCTGCCTCCAATCTTGCATGCACCACTGTCCTAATTTCGAGCATTCAAGATCCAAGTTAGAGTGCTCGCAGCTGCACACCAATTTCAACACATCATTCGCAGCTACTGCCTCCATTTCGAGCCTTCGAATCCCAATTTTGAGTGCTCGAACCTCCTCCACATCTTGCTAATCTCTCTGCCCCAAGCTCGAGCACTCTAGCTCCCATTTGGAGTGCTCGAGCCTAGCCAACATGCCCACCATGCAACAAACCAAGCAACCTTCCAACCATCAACCAACCTCTTCACCCCATCCTCTCCACCAACCTCCAACCAACCCACAACCCCTTCACCTCACCACCTCTCCCATTCTTGGCAACCCAACTCACCAATCCCCTCACCCTCACCTCACCACCACCCCCCCACACTCTCGGCAACCTAGCAACCACCACGCATCCATCTTCACCCTCCACCATCAGCCCCATGTAACACACCACCCAACTCCAACCTCACCACTGAACACTTCTCTCTCTCGGCATCCCTCCACCAAACCACCACCCCTCAACCTTAAACCTTCTCTCTCTCTCAACCCAAGTTACCACCATGCAGCTTCCTTCCCTCACTCACTGCATGTCCTTCGAGCACTCGAAGAACCCATTTCGAGTGCTCGAAATTCTTACCTTCCATCACCTTTAACCTCCCCAACCTCCACCATGCTCTCTCTCTTTCTCACCTAAGCCAACAACCACCACAATCAACCACCATCACCACACCCATCTCGGCAAATCCAAGCAAACCACCCCTCCACCTGCAAACCCACACCTAAATATCCACCATGCAATCAACCAAACCAACCTCTCTCTATCTCTCGGCAACCCACAAAACCAAACCATCCTAACCCAAGCAAACTCACTCCATGCACCAACCCTCCTTAGCTCTCGGCATCTTTCCTCTCTCTTTGCACACTCACCACCTTGCATGCAACTGACCCCCATTCACCCACTCTCGGCACCAACCTAGGCTACCACCCCTATGCAACACAAACCCACCAACACCATCACCTCTCGGCATCTCTCTCTCTCACCCTCATGCCATGCAAACCATGCATCAAAAAAAAAAGAGAATACAAACCACCCTCTTCCTCTAACCCCCTCGGCACCAAACCACCCTCATGCATGCTTCACAAAAAAAAAAAAAAAAAAAAAAAAAAAAAAAAAAAAAAAAAAAGAGAAGAAGAAGAATTTGTATCGATCTCTATCTTGCATTAACATTCATGTTTGTATTCTTATATATGTTTTGATTTTTCTTAAAAGACCTGTGCTTTTACCTATGTACATTAGTTGTATTTGGATAGGTCTTTATGTCCAAGTTTGGGGGACGCTTCTGCGCATTCACATCGATGGATATCTTTTGTCTTCGTTAATCCACTTGGTATTATTGTTCCTTTTCCCTTCTATGCTCTTTATTTCTGCATCTTTGTCTTCACACATTGAGGACAATGTGCCATTCAAGTTTGGGGGTATAGTGTACAGTATTGTATATTGTAGAGTGTTTGCATTTGCTATTTTGTTTAAATAGATTTGTATAAAACTGAAAATTAAAAAAAAAAAAAAAAAAAAAAATGGAAGCAATGATTTTGGAATTTTGGAATTTGTTGGAGATTAAAGCATGTGTTGAATACTTTGTGTATAGAGGTAAATGATAGTTTTGAATTGAGAAAAATCTGAAATGAACATATGGATTCAAAAAGGTTTGTATAAATGCTTCAATTAGAATATCTTCAAGTATCATTCTCTTCCATGCTTCACAATGCACAGATGCACATTGGAAACTTAACTGTGAGGCATGCAACTTGATTGACCTTGACCTTGGCCTAGTTAATCTGATTTGATGAACCTGATAGATGGATACCTTTGGCATGTATTTTTTTTTAAAAAAAAAAAAAAAAAAAAAAAAAAAACTGAGAAAGAAAGAAAATAATAACCAGTTGACGTTCGTAGCCTTTCCAACTCGAGTTATTAAGCCCTAGGAGTGTCTCTACACTTAGCACCCTAAAGCCGTCTGGTTTGGGAGTGTTGGCCTAACGCTCGCTACAAGGGTTCGTTAGAAAGCTTAAAGGACTTAAACATTGCACGGTCATTCAAAAAAATTTGTAATAAGCATGGTTTGCTGGAGTTCGTAACCTTCCCAACTTGAGCTATTAAGCCCTTTGGAGTGTCTCTTCACTTAACACCCTAAAGCCATTGTAACACCCCCACATATTCCACGCATAAGTTGATCAGGCTTATACACGAAAAACAAGGGATATCAAAAATAATTGGCAATATAAAAGCATGGAATACAAAATGATAATAATAAAAGAATTTAGACAGGAAAGGAACACTAAATAATAAAACATCCATCCATCATTTATTTAATACAGTACTCCATTATAAATTGGAAATCCTATGTCAAGGATCCCTAAATATAAACCTGAGAGTTCAACGTCAAAAGTAAATAAAAACTGAAACTGAAGTAATACATAAAACTTCTACACTGAACTGGATCGTAAGAGTAGATGAGTTCGGATGGTGGTCCCTCACTGCTAACCTCAACCTTGGAACGGGTATTAACCGTATCCTGAAATAACAACAATGGTGGGTCAACCCCACGAGCAAGTCCTCTCTACTATGACCCAAATCAGAGAATCAAATAAATTAATCATTATGAATCGGATGAGTACTATATCTGTATACATCCAAATGGAACTACCCAATGTATAATATGACCTCAACCAGAATAGATGGGGATCACTTAGACTCACACTAGGTGGTTAAGTGTCTCCTTTCCCTACCCGGGAAATCAGCTATTATACACGGTGCACTGTACTGACAACACAGACTGTAAAGACTACACAGTAGTAACGCATCTCAATGTACTAATGAGTTACTAAGCATATCAATTAGGCAACACATGCCAATAATAATACTAAATATACTGACTATGTCAATTAGGCAACACATGCCAATAATATTAAACCACATACCCCGACAGCCACACATCTGTCTATCGCAACGAATGCATAAGGTATAAATGAGTCTAAACTTATTAGCCAGCTCACATGGTTCTATATGGCAACACATCCATATAATATAAATTCGACATAATTAATCAGTCCATTTATTCCCTGAAATGCACACAGTATAATAATCATGGTTGATATATGATTAACAGTATAAATATCCCATAATATATAATGGATAATTTATATGACGATAACCGTGACATTATTATATTTGAACAGTAATAATGAATACCATTTAATAAAATAATAACACCATCTATAGTAATGTTGTTAAATGAATCACATTCATATCCGTACGGTAAACGGGCCAATTAAGGTTTAGAAATATTAATCGGCCATAATAATACTTAACGGGTATTAAAATAATAATTTTGTGGCCCGTTAAACCCGTAAATACCAACACAGTACCTAAAAATCCAAGTTTAAGGTTCTGGAATTTACAAAACAGGCCCTAGGGGTATTCTGGTAATTTCCAGCAGCTGACAGGGCCCTTCACGCGCCCCCACGCGCCGCCCTATGCTCCCCCACGCGCAGCCCTATGTTTTCCACTCTCTCACGTGCTCACACGCGCCTCCACGCGCGTGTGGCATCATCCACGCGCGCGTAATAGTCACTTGCTGACGCGGCGACTCCTGGTTCGCTCCTGAATCCGCTTCCTATAGGCACTTCACACCGGATCATCTCACCCTATCTTCCCTCAATCCAATGCTCACAGATCCGGGTGTACCGCGGTAACATGGACCGCGGTGCACCGGATCAATCGCTCTTGTTAATGGCCCAGATGCGCGCGCATACCCTCCTATGGTGCGCCGCATCACACCGGATCACTCCGGTCATCTCCCCTATTGCCGGTGACCAGAAAACTCGCCGGAAGGTCGCCGAAAATTGCAAAAACTTACCAGAAAATTCTAGAAAATTCTAAAAAATCCCAAAGGCCATAATAATTATTTTTTTAGCTATATTTTAATTAAATAGGCCATAAAATAATTATCTACCACCTTTAATAATTAAAATTTCCTTTCTTTAATAAATTAAAAATTAATTTAATAAATTTCCTAGCATGATCTCTATGCTCTATAATTATTTAAATAAACTAAACAATTAATTTATGGATTCAAAAGGGAAAAGTAGATAATAACTTGCCTTTTGGATTTAAAATAAATCCGTCGGTTGCGCGTAGTCGGGTAAAAATACCTACACCAGTCCAGGCTCCTTTCTTTCTCTCTTTTCTTTTCCACACTTACAGAATAGCCCACAATATTATTTCTTACTTCTACGTATCTGAACTACTCAAAGGTACCAACATATATATATATAACTAACTTATATAATATAAATATTATAATGTCAAATTTTCCATTAACTTTCCACCTTCCCATCTTCCTACCTATATCACATTAAGCCGAGCAAGCCAAGTCAAGCAAAATGTCCTAAGGTTCAACTATGGGAATGAAATCCTATCCTAAGATTTAATTTTTTCATCATTACATTGATTTAGTAATATTTAGTTAGTCTTATTATTACTAATATTATTATTATAATTATTATTACTTTAAGACATGCCACTAAGTCTTCTTTATAACATAAATGAACTCATCATAATCACACATATCACATGACTTTGGTTAATACTAATATAATAATAATTATTATTATTATTATTATTGTTATTATTATTATATTCTTATTATTATTATTATTATTTTTATAAGAATACATTACAATCATAATCATACTTTACAATATAAATATAATACTTTAATTAACTAATATTGCTTAATATAAACCTTACCAATAAAAATATAAAATAAGAATACATGCACACTTAAATGAATAAATTTACTACTTTAACATACATAATTAATTCACATGCACAATTAAATGAACTTAATATAATAATGTAGCATGCACAAGAATAGGTAAAGAAATCTACACATAAATGAATTTAAATAAACTAAGCTCTTTAATTAAATATGGGGTATTACATTCTCCCCCCCTAATAAAGGAATTTCGTCCCCGAAATTCACTACATACCTGTATTAAAGAGCTCTGGATACTTGGCATGGATAATATCTTCCCATTCCCAAGTAGACTCTATAGCACTATGATGACTCCACTGTACACGTACTAATGGAATAGTCTTCGTGCGCAGTATCTGATTCTTACAATCGACAATACAGTAAGGTTGTTCCAAATAGGTTGCATCGGGTTGCAACTCAATCTCACCCACATCAATGTGTTGATATCGATCTTCTTCCCATAGAAATTTTCGCAGCATAGATACATGAAAAACATTATGTACCCTATGAAGATTATCTGGTAGAGCCAGACGATAAGCTACTGCCCCAATCCGATCTGTAATCATAAAAGGACCCACAAAACGAGGCGATAACTTACCCTTGGACCCAAATCGCATTACTCCCTTCATGGGAGAAACCTTAAGCAAAACCTGATCACCAACCTTAAACTCCAAAACACGAGTTCGACGGTCAGCATAACTTTTCTGTCTGCTTTGAGCTGTACGCATCCGATCCCTAATGATAGCGATCTTTTCTGACGTGTCCTTAATAAATTCAGGACCCAAAAAGCTGTTCTCACCAACTCCAAGCCAACAGACAGGAGACCTACACGGTCTACCGTACAAAGCCTCAAATGGTACCATACCAATAGTTTTCTGATAACTATTGTTATAAGCAAACTCTGAAAGCGGCAAATATTCCTCCCAATTGCCCTTAAAATCAAGAACACATGCCCGCAACATGTCTTCTAAAATCTGATTAACTCGCTCAGTCTGTCCATCTGTTTGAGGATGATAGGCAGTGCTAAGATAAAGTGCTATACCCAAAGCCTGCTGAAAGCTCCTCCAAAATCCTGATACAAAATTCGGATCTTTATCTGATACGATAGACAATGGTACGCCATGAAGTTTCACCATTTCTACAATATACAGCTTAGCATACTGTTCTGACGTAAAGTTTGAACGAACAGGCAGAAAATGAGCGGACTAGGTCAATCTATCAACAATGACCCAAATAGAGTTGTGATTATGATGTGAAGTAGGTAATCCCTCTATAAAGTCCATAGAAATAGTCTCCCATTTCCACTCTGGTATAGGAAGTGGCTGTAACGATCCTGGCGGTCTCTGATGATCAATCTTAATCATCTGACAGGTGCTACATTTAGAGACAAAGATAGCTATATCTCTTTTCATGCCGGCCCACCAAAACTGGTGTTTCATGTCCTGATACATCTTGTCTCCCCCTGGATGTACAGAGAACTGAGAAGTGTGTGTCTCTCTCATCACAACATTTCTCAAATTGTCAGCTGAAGGCACAATTAAACGTCCCTTGTACCTCAATCCTCCATCAGTCCCTATAGAATAAAAAGGAACATCTCCGGAGGCTAACTCCGAAACCCGATCAATACACTGTTGATCTGAGAGTTGTGCTTGAATGACCTGATGAATGATAGAAGGAGTTACTACCGCACATGCCATAAAAGCGTCTGTTAACTCATCAACAGTCTTCAAAGTATCCCACTCTGTTGCAAATAAAGCTGAAAGGCTGACATAGGGTCGGCGGCTGAGTGCGTCTGCTACAACATTTGCTTTCCCTAGATGATACTGAATAGAGAAATGATAGTCTTTCACGAACTCCAACCATCTGCGCTGTCTCATATTCAGTTCCCTCTGTGTGAACAAATACTGTAGACTCTTATGATCGCTAAACAATCGAAAAGTCTCCCCCAAAAGATAATGCCTCTATATACGCAAGGCAAAAACCACTGTTGCGAGCTCCAGATCATGAGTCGGGTAATTAAGCTCATGAGGCTTAAGCTACCTGGACCCATAAGAAACTGGTCGTTCTTCTTGCATCAACACACAACCCAAACCCTTCAGAGAAGTGTCAGTAAATACTAAATACTCGGTTCCAATCTGAGGTGTGGCTAAGACAGGTGCAGAAGTTAACTTACTCTTTAATTCAGCAAAAGCGGTCTGACAAGAATCGTCCCATATAAATGGTACATTCTTCTTGGTCAGATGAGTAAGTGGACCCGCAATTTTGGAAAACCCCTGAATGAACCTGCGGTAATACCCCGCCAATCCCAGAAAACTGCGAATCTCCGTCGGTAAGGTAGGCTGTCCCCACTCCATAACTGCCGCAACCTTGGCTGGATCTACTACTAACCCTTCTTCTGACACTACATGACCAAGAAATTTGACCTCTTTCTGCCAAAATTCACACTTCTCAAACTTCGCAAACAACTGATGTTCTCGAAGTGTCTGCATGACGGTGCGTAAATGTCTGGCATGGTCCCTCTCCGACTTAGAGTAAACCAGTATATCATCGATGAAAACAATGACAAACTGATCTAAGTATTCTCTGAATACTCTGTTCATCAAGTCCATAAAGACAGCTGGAGCGTTCGTTAAACCGAAAGGCATAACACGAAACTCATAAGATCTGTACCTTGTGAGAAATGCTGTCTTTGGAACATCTTATTCTCTGACTCATAGCTGATGATAACCAGACCTCAAATCGATCTTTGAGAAGTAAGTAGCTCCCTTTAACTGATCGAACAGGTCATCAATTCTGGGCAACGGGTACTTGTTGCGAATAGTGACCTTATTCAGTTCTCTGTAATCAATACAAAGACGAAGAGATCCATCCTTCTTCTTAACAAACAATACTGGTGCTCCCCATGGTGAAGTACTCCTGCGAATAAATCCCTGGCTGAGCAACTGCTGAATTTGATCTTTCAACTCTCGCATCTCTACTGGTGCCATTTTGTACGGCGCCTTAGCAATAGGCGTAGTGCCTGGAGCTAAATCAATGACGAAGTCTATCTCTCGACTCGATGGCAAGCCTGGAATTTCCTGGAATACATCCTGGAATTCCTGTACTACCGGGATACTATCAAGAGATACCGCAGTCGCTTCCTGTGAGTCCTCCTCAAGAACGAATAAATAAGTGCTAGGCCCTTTATCAGGTTGTGGTACAACAAGAAGATACATCTCCTGTCCTAGTATAGCAAATACAATAGACTTTTCGTAACAGTTAACCTGAGCATGGTACTGAGATAACCAGTCCATCCCAAGTATAACATCATACGAATGCATATCTAACACTAACAAATTTGCAAGAAATTGAAGCCGGCCCATATCTATAAGGATATCACCGCTACACTCTCGTAAAATTGCGCCAACTCCCAATGGTGTATAAATATTGAGAGGTTGGTCACATAACTGAGTCGTCATACCAGATAAGATAACAAAAGATCTAGACACAAAAGAATGTGATGCACCAGTGTCAAACAGTATACGAGCAGTTCTACCATGTATAGAAAACATACCCTCAATAGCCTGAGGAGCTTGCGCATTATGTGGCATGAAGTTATAAACTCTGCCATGATACAACTGCTGTGGAGGTTGTCCCGGAGGAAATGGTGGTGCTGGAAGTGCCGAAAAATTCTGAACTTACCCACGTGGCATCGGTGGGGCCGGTAGAGGTAATGGCTGATTAGGTCTCGGCTGCCCATACTGTCCCTGCTTAGCTTTGGGACATATCTTGGCCGGATGCCCAATCTCTCTACAGTGATAACAACATCCTGTAAAAGGGCCTGCCTGCCTTCTCTGTTGACTTCCCGAAAACTGTTCCTGTCCGGTCTGAGGTACCCCACCTTGTCTACACATCTGGGTTTCCTTTGTTTTTCTTCCAAGGTTGATGTCCTTGAAATCTGCCCCGATCATTGGACTTGGTACCACTACTGCTTCCTTTCTCCACTGTCTGGTAGTCTCGGTTAGCCCGCTTATCTCCCTTGGACTTCCGGTAATCACTCCTCATCTGGCAGTGCTGTAAAGCGGCATTAACCACCTGGATGTAAGTAGTATATACAAGACTACCTATGATCACCACTTTAATCGGCCATATCAACCCCTTCACAAAGCGGTCTCTCTTCTTTTCTTCCGTATTGACCTCCTTTGGTGCAAATAATGACAAATTAATGAAATTCTGTTCATACTCAGCCATAGTCATATCCTCCTGTTGCAGATCCAGAAATTCAGGCTTCATCACTGATCTTACTGACATAGGAAAATACTTGTCATCAAAGCGAGTCTGAAATTCAGCATAAGTCAATCTGGTCCTCTCTTCGACAATAGTAATAGACTCCCACCACTGCAATGCATTGCCTATCAGCATAAACGTAACTAGCATCTGTTTCTGCACTTCGGTACAGATTACCATCCGAAGATGACGCTCGCTCTCCTGTTTCCAATGATATGCTAACAGGACATCTGTGGACCCCGCAAACGATGGTGGATTCCCTCTGATAAACGAGTGATGAGTTTTGTCCCATGACATTGGCTGTGCCACTGGTTCAGGAACAGGTACTATCGGAGGAGGTTGCTAGTTTCGTAGAGAAGATGCTACTCCTGCTGCTACAGCTCGTGCAATAATATTAACAACTTGAGGGGAAAATTCCTGATTCTCATTTTGAGTTGGGGAAATACTCCGATGACGGTTCGCATTCCTTGTCCCACGCCGAGACATCCTTCTTTTGAATTCAGAAAAATCTAACGTCAGTACATTATAATGGACCGACTAAAAGAATACAAAGAACCCTAATACTTAGGCTCTAATTATCAGAATACACAACGCGGAAGTATAGTAATCACAGGTCCCTAAGACACTCGAACCTGGAATGCTCTGATACCAACTGTAACACCCCCACATATTCCACGCATAAGTTGATCAGGCTTATACATGAAAAACGAGGGATATCAAAAACAATTGGCAATATACAAGCATGGAATACAAAATGATAATAATAAAAGAATTTAGACAGGAAAGGAACACTAAATAATAAAACATCCATCCATCCTTTATTTAATACAGTACTCCGTTATAACTTGGAAATCCTATGTCAAGGATCCGTAAATATAAACCTGAGAGTTCAACGTCAAAAGTAAATAAAAACTGAAACTGAAGTAATACATAAAACTTCTACCCTGAACTGGATCGTAAGAGTAGATGAGTTCGGATGGTGGTCCCTCACTGCTAACCTCAACCTTGGAACGGGTACTGACCGTATCCTGAAATAACAACAATGGTGGGTCAACCCCACGAGCAAGTCCTCTCTACTATGACCCAAATCAGAGAATCAAATAAATTAATCATTATGAATCGGATCAATACTATATCTGTATACATCAAAATAGAACTACCCAATGTATAATATAACCTCAACTAGAATAGACGGGGATCACTTAGACTCACACTAGGTGGTTAAGTGTCTCCTTTCCCTACCCGGGAAATCAGCTATTATACACGGTGCACGGTACTGACAACACAAACTGTAAAGACTACACAGTAGTAACGCATCTCAATGTACTAATGAGTTACTAAGCATATTAATTAGGCAACACATGCCAATAATAATACTAAATATACTGACTATGTCAATTAGGCAACACATGCCAATAATATTAAACCACATACCCCGACAGCCACACATCTGTTTATCGCAATGAATGCATAAGGTATAAATGAGTCTAAACTTATTAGCCAGCTCACATGGTTCTATATGGCAACACATCCATATAATATAAATGCAACATAATTAATCAGTCCATTTATTCCCTGAAATGCACACAGCATAATAATCATGGTTGATATATGATTAACAGTATAAATATCCCATAATATATAATGGATAATTTATATGACGATAACCGTGACATTATTATATTTGAACAGTAATAATGAATACCATTTAATAAAATAATAACACCATCTATAGTAATGTTGTTAAATGAATCACATTTATATCCGTATGGTAAATGGGCCAATTAAGGTTTAGAAATATTAATCGGCCATAATAATACTTAACGGGTATTAAAATAATAATTTCGTGGCCCGTTAAACCCGTAAATACCAACACAGTACCTAAAAATCCAAGTTTAAGGTTTTGGAATTTACAAAATAGGCCCTAGGGGTATTCTGGTAATTTCCAGCAGCTGACAGGGCCCTTCACGCGCCCCCACGCGCCGCCCTATGCTCCCCCACGCGCAGCCCTATGTTTTCCACTCTCTCACGCGCTCACAAGCGCCTCCACGCGCGTGTGGCATCATCCACACGCGCGTAATAGTCACTTGCTGACGCGGCGACTCCTGGTTCGCTCCTGCATCCGCTTCCTATAGGCACGTCACACCGGATCATCTCACCCTATCTTCCCTCAATCTAACGCTCACAGATCCGGGTGTACCGCGGTAACATGGACCGCGGTGCACTAGATCAATCGCTCCTGTTAATGGCCCAGATGCGCGCGCATACCCTCCTATGGTGCGCCGCATCATACCGGATCACTCTGGTCATCTCCCCCATTGCCGGTGACCAGAAAACTCGCCGGAAAGTCGCCGGAAATTGCAGAAACTTATCAGAAAATTCTAAAAAATTCCCAAAGGCCATAATAATTATTTTTTAGCTATATTTTAATTAAATAGGCCATAAAATAATTATCTACCACCTTTAATAATTAAAATTTCCTTTCTTTAATAAATTAAAAATTAATTTAATAAATTTCCTAGCATGATCTCTATGCTCTATAATTATTTAAATAAACTAAACAATTAATTTATGGATTCAAAGGGGAAAACTAGATAATAACTTGCCTTTTGGATTTAAAATAAATCCGTCGGTTGCGCGTAGTCGGGTAAAAATACCTACACCGGTCTAGGCTTCTTTCTTTCTCTCTTTTCTTTTCCACACTTACAGAATAGCCCACAATATTATTTCTTACTTCTACGTATCTGAACTACTCAAAGGTAGCAACATATATATATATAACTAACTTATATAATATAAATATTATAATGTCAAATTTTCCATTAACTTTCCACCTTCCCATCTTCCTACCTATATCACATTAAGCCAAGCAAGCCAAGTCAAGCAAAATGTCCTAAGGTTCAACTATGGGAATGAAATCCTATCCTAAGATTTAATTTGTTCATCATTACATTGATTTAGTAATATTTAGTTAGTATTATTTTTACTAATATTATTATTATAATTATTATTACTTTAAGACATGCCACTAAGTCTTCCTTATAACATAAATGAACTCATCATAATCACACATATCACATGACTTTGGTTAATACTAATATAATAATAATTATTATTATTATTATTATTGTTATTATTATTATATTCTTATTATTATTATTATTATTATATTATTATTATTATTATTATTTTTATAAGAATACATTACAATCATAATCATACTTTACAATATAAATATAATACTTTAATTAACTAATATTGCTTAATATAAACCTTACCAATAAAAATATAAAATAAGAATACATGCACACTTAAATGAATAAATTTACTACTTTAACATACATAAATAATTCACATGCACACTTAAATGAACTTAATATAATAATGTAGCATGCACAATAATAGGTAAAGAAATCTACACATAAATGAATTTAAATAAACTAAGCTCTTTAATTAAATATGGGGTATTACAGCCATCTGGTTTGGGAGCTGTTGGCCTAACGCTTGCTACATAGGTTGGTTAGAAAGCTTAAAGGATTTCAGCATTGCACAACCATTCTATGTTTTACTTCTGAGTTACAATAAATTGTCAGCTTTGTTCTGTAATAAATTCATGCTTTAAGGACTTCATTTAAAGGGGAATTCAATGATTTGAAAACTTGTGCCTTGGAATTGGAAAAGAAAGTAAAAGCCGCATGTTGAAAATCCAATCTACTTTCACTGAAGCTTGAGATGATTTCTAGTATAGATATGACAATTGAAGTATTTATATAGACTATGATGCTAATGCATAAATGTTGAAACTTGAATAACCATTTTGTTCTATCAATGCTTCATATACACAAGGTAGTCTTCATAATGATTCCATCTCCAGTGTTCTCTATATTCTAAGTTTTCAAATGAGCTTTGTGCATCTTCATGCACCATGTTTGATGTTTGTGGGTATCATTTATGTTAAACCCTCATGAGACTTCACTCGTCCTCTAGGGATGCCTAGGGGTTTAAAAGGCTTGTTGCATATGCTAAATGCAACCGTTGCTCTCATGAAAGAGGAGATTTGTTGTCATTCCATTGAGTTTTCCATTTTGGTTTTGCTAAGGGACTAGCAAAATGTAAGTTTGGGGGTGTGATAAGCGCCGAATATTGCATATTCAAGCGCCCTAAATTGCATTAGTTAAGTCCATTATTTGATTTTATTATGTAGATTATCTTCATTTGTGCATTTTTGTTTATTTTCAGGTTCATTGGCTTAAAAGAAGCAAGAATGATGTTTTGTTGAAATTTTGAATGCAAAGGCACAATGCTGAAGCTTGGCAGCAGTGGAACCTGACTTTTGTCGCCATTTTTGACCTAGCAAAATCAAGAAATGGACTTCTATCATAACATGAAAGATTTAGAGCTCTGAATCAGCTTTCCAAATCTTCAAGCAGTTCATCATTCGGAGTTTGGAGCAGAGAGTTATGATCTCTTTATCAGAGGTGCTCAGAACTGCCTGGCAGCAATGAAAGTCTGCTTTGTTCTTCAATTTCGACCAACCAGACTTGAGAATTGGATCTCCACCAAAACATGAAGTTTTTAGAGCTCTGAATCATCTTTCCAAATCTTCAAATGGGTCATCATTCGGAGTTCAGAGCGCAAAGTTATGGCCATTTTATCAAAGTAGGTCCAGGCGAATCAAAGCAAGCATGGCACAATCTGCTCCATTTTCGAGTGCTCGAGGCCCTATTTCGAGCACTTGAAATTCAGGCAGATTGCACTTCGGAAATGGTTCATTTCAGCCCACTTGCACCTTGGTTTCTTCATTTTGTTTTCCTCTTTAATGAAGTGGTTGGAGATGTTGGTTGTTAGCTTTTTGGGTGGAGTAACATGTCTACAAAGGAGGGGAGCCACACATAACATTATAATTAAGCTTCATTTTGGGAAGATAGAGGGGAGAGAAGAGAGCAAGGAAGAGGGGGTTCTTGGAGCAAAAAGAAGGGAGCTCGAAAATGGAAGGAGGATCCATGCTTCTTCCTCCATCTAGGACCACCATGGGTAACTAAACCCTCTTCTAGGGAGGTGATGAAACTCCTTCTTGTAAGCATGTCTTGTTTTTGATTTACATTTGGGGATGTAATGTATATATATGACCTCTCCATGAACTAGAGCTTTATTTGATATGAAGAGCTTCAATGTCTATTAATGATTATTTTGAGTTTAAGATCTTGTCTTAAGATTGTTTCCTCTTATGATTATTTTGCTTCCATTTTCATAGTGACAATGAAGATGAGTTTATGGAAATGTTTTTATTGGCATGATGCTTGGGAAATTTGATAGTCTATAGCTTAGGGTTCTCTTTTGATAGATTATTCTTGATTCCTAATGTCATGTGCTTCTACTATGTGATTAAGGGCTTGATAACTCTATGCTTAGTGAGTATGTCTAAGGTTGCAACCTAGTTTAGGTAACCAAAACATGTAATACTTTGATAAGTTATTCTTGCCTATTGATTTCATAAAAAATTCTTGAAGGTAATGTAGCAATTTTATGTTGTTGCATTTCATGGTTATGTGTATATATTATTTCCCAAGTAAATCATGTATTAACATGCTTATGGATAGGTAGTGGATTCACTTCCCTAGCCCTCTCTACCTAGATCTCCTTCCTTTACATTTCTTGCATTCTTGTTTTATGCATCTTTACATTCATAGCTTTAGTGACAAACCAAACAAACATTCTATACCCCTTCATCATCCTAAGAATGACTCTAGACGCTTAGGTTGCCATAGACTAGCGCAGTCCCAGTGGTTCGACTTACCCGACCAATAGCCCTATTTTACAATGATTCGTGCTATTGCGAAGAGGGTTGATTTATAATTCATTTCGACCGTCGATCACACCCTTAGTTTAATTAGTTTAATCTTTATGTCATTAACGTAGTTGTAGTGTAATTTCCTTACTTTCTTAGATAGATGGATAATCCATGCTTGTTGTTTGATATTCCATACTTATGAATGCAAACAATATATTTCTTTAATTTGATGATGTGCATTAATCGTGGACTTAAAAGAAGGAATAATGGTTTAATTTGATATGTGTGTTCTTCACTAGTTTGGCTAGACAAGGTATACTTAGTCATCCATGCTTGTTGATTCAATCAATGACACGCACTTGTATTGCAACATATAATCCCCCTTATCCATTAAACATTGAGTATCTAGGAAAGTGTTGTTTTGCGGTAACCTCTAAGTCCTAAGATCCTTCTCTTATATTCTCTACATTTCATTCTATTTCAATTGCTTTACTTTGCATCCATTTAGTTTACACTGTAGTTTAATTAACCAATCAAAACATCTTTGATCATTCGACCTACTATTCCAACATTGATTTCCAAGCTAAATACACTCCATTTCCCTTGGGACAATCCCTACTCACCCTAGCTATATTTATAGTTAGAAGTGGTAGCGGCAATCTCTAAATTTAAACTTGGTCACACTACATTCTTTTTGCAACTAGTGCTCGGTTTGACACCGAGTTTTGGCACCGTTGCCGGGGATTTGGCACCGTCATATTTTGGAAATCAATTAGAAATTAGTACTCTTTTGATCTTGTCTTTATTTTTATTTTATTTTGGTTACTTATTGTGTTTGTTCTTAATTGGCTAGGTGCATTGAGCCAAGGGAAGTGAAGCAAAGGGAAATTCAATAGCAAAGAGGCAAGCTAAGCTAAGCAAAAGTGCAAAAAGCTAAAAATATAAAAATTGCAAAGCAAAGCAAGGAAAAAATTGAAACTAATTTGAAGTTGGTTAAGGACCCTTTATGAGTTTTTTTAAACTCTTTCTCCAGTTAGATCGTTGGCCCGCATGGAGGCAAGTCTTTAAATTGTAAAATAAATTGTTAGCCCTCGTGGAGGCAAATTACTTTTCTTGCATATTGTTCAAAGCATGGCAGTATGGGATAAATCTTTGTGGAGGTTTGTTGATTGATTTGTTGAGAATGAGAAGTGCTTGTTATATGTTTGTTATTGTTTATTTGTTTGCTTTGATAGTGCATGCATGGTCGTAAGTCGTTAAATCCTACTCTTGTTCCACTTAATTTGAATCTTGAATCCATTGTTCGCAATCCTAGAGGAAGGGGTAGCTTTTGTCATTCCATTTCATCAATGGAGGAACATAATGAGGACCATGTGGAGGACCTTGGTCACATCGACCAACACGGTATCCTCTACCCTAATGTGCACCATCATGACTACATTCAAGTACCATTAGGCATGCCACGGCCCATTATTCCATAACAAAAACAAGGCCATGTTCCATTGGGAATGCCTCAGCCAAATTTTGTTCCACCACAACCTCCTATTATTCAAGGCAAGCAAGGTGCTCGTGTAGCGCCACCAATTGTGAATCCTCCTCTTACTTTGCATGATCATTATGTACCAAATGAATATAATGCACCTATATGCATTTAATTGCCCCCATTTAGAGCACATCACTATGAAAACCATAAACTATTCAAATGCTTTCCAATTATCATGGACTTCCAAGTGAAGAGCCTTACAAGTATCTTGATGAGTTTCTTGAGGTGTGTTCCACCGTGAGATGCACGAACATGCCAGAAAAGGTTTTGAGATTAAAACTCTTCCCTTTCACCCTTAAAGATAAGGCAAAATATTGGTTTAACAATCTAAGACCTTTTTCAATAACTTCTTGGGTAGAAATGCAACAAGATTTCTTGAAAAAGTATTATCCAATTTCAAAGACCAATGCAATGAGAACCTCAATTCGGGAGTTTTCTCAAGGGGAAGGGGCATTGTTTCACGAGGCATGGGAGTGACTTAATGACTTGTTTAGGAAGTGTCCACATCACGACATTCCTAAATGGCAAATGGTGCAATTTTTCTTTGAAAGTTTGTCAAATAATTTTAAAGGAATGGTAGATGCTTCCATGGGTGGTTCATATCTTGATAGGCACGAGGACGATGTATGGTGTCTTTATGAGAGCATGAGCGAGAATTCAATGCATCGATCCTTATCTTCCAAAAATGGTAGAAACATAGGGGGACAGAAGAATGTCGGCTTGTATCAAGTTGACAATTCTAATGACATAGCCGCCGAAGTCAATTCTTTATCTCAAAGGTTTGATTAATTTTTGATCAACCAAAATTCGGTGAATCAAGTGTCATGCTCCCCTAACCATTCTCATCATAATTCAAATGAAACTTGTATGACTTGTTCTAGTGTCTTACATTCTACTTCCAATTATCCACATAGACATGTGCAAAGTGAAAACCATGAACAAGTGAATGCTGCATTTATCAACCAAGGGAATAATCCCTATGACACACATTACAATCCCGAGTGGAGGAACCATCCAAACTTTTCTTGGAAAAGCCAAGGGTCAAATGCTCCCCAAAGTGTTTTTCAAGGCAAGTATGTTCCGCCCCCAATGCAAAGCTAAGGTTCCCAAGGTTACAGATCATTATATCAATCATCACATGGAAACTAATTTTCAAATACTTACATTCCAAATCAATCTTATTCTCAAGGAAATTCTAGAAGTACCGCTTTTGAGGAAAAAGTGTTGACCGCTTTGGTTACTTTGGAGGCAAACACCCAATTACTTCATTCCCACACCCAATTACTTCATTCCCATTCCCAATCCATTGTGAAGCTAGAAACCCAAGTTGGGCAAATAGCTAGTACCTTGAATGCTAGAGAAAAGGGGAAGATGCCATTGAATCCACTACCTAAGAAACAATTTGTTGTGGAGACCAATTCCTCATTGGAAAGTCACACAATCGAGCATGTCAAAGTGGTGACAACCTTGAGAAGTGGAAGAATTGTTGACAATCAAGTTGATAAGCAAAATGAAGAGAGTGAACCGGTGCAACCAAAAGTTGACACTCATCCCATTTCACATCCCATTCCTCCTTCATTGCATGTGAAAGAACCTTTTATTCAGAAAGATTTGAGAAATGATTTGAAAAATTATTGTGTTGACAATGTATTGAAAAAAGATTTTGAAAAGGTTTTTGAGCCAAAGGCTCTATTTCCGGATGCCTTAAAAGGACCCAATTCTCTTAGAAAACAACAAGGCAAAGTGAATGAGATTATTGAAGTGTTTAGGCAAGTGAAGATTAATCTTCCTCTCTTGGATGCAATTAGAAAAATTCTGGTGTATGCCAAATTCTTGAAAGATCTTTGCACTCAAAAGAGGAAGAACAAAAGCCAAGCACCAAATAAAGTTGTTTTGACCGAGCAAGTAAGCTCCATTTTGCAACACAACACTCTTCTAAAATTTAAGGACCTTGGTTCACCTACTACTTCTTGAATCATTGGTGACCATGTCATTAACCGGGCTCTTCTTGATTTAGGAGCAAGTGTGAACCTTCTTCCATACTCGGTGTATATTCAATTAGGCTTAGGGGACTTAAAACTGACGTCGGTAGTTTTGCAATTGGCTGACCGATCCATCAAAAATCCCCAGGGTATCATTGAGGATGTGTTGATCAAAATTGATAAATTCTTCCCGATCGATATTGTAGTCATAGACATGGAACTAGTCGCAAATCCCAAGAGCCAAATTCCGGTTATCCTTGGCCGTCCCTTCTTAGCAACCGCTAATGCCAACATAAACTGTAGGATGGGGATAATGAAAATTTTATTTGGGCATATGAAGTTGAAGTTGAACATATTCAATCCAACCCCCAATTCTTTGGACAAGCACGAAGAGGTTTGTGTTGCTAAAAAATGCCTTGAAAATGAATGTGGAAAATTTGATTCTTTGCTTAATAACAAAACTTCAAAAGGATTATCTTCAAAAAGGGTTTCAAAAGATGTTTTGTTAAAACCAAGTGTTGAAAGGGCATGGAAGCCCAAGAATTGCTTTGATCAAGGACAGTCAATTCCTTTTGAATCAAATCTAATGAGTTCCTTAGGGAATAATTTGTTGGGTGCCAAGGAGGGGATGCACAACAAGATTTTTGATCCAGGCTAAAATAGCCCAATGTCATGCTAGAGACGTTAAACACTAGTAGTTCGTAGGGTTTTCAACCCTATTCCTCCCTCATTTCTATTCTACCTTCTGTGATACCCCTCGGATCCGAGACATGGGTTGATCAGGCCCAAGCCCAAACCCGAGGGAATATCAAACAATTAAAGTATTTTAAATCAAACACAGATTACAAAACTGAATAACAATTAAATAACTAATAGCTGGAAGAATCTAAAATAGAATCCTTTAAAATTAAATACTTAAAATCAAAAACCTTTAACAGTTAAACAACTCAGGAATCCATCAACTGGACCCCTAATACGAAAATCCAAACTGAAATATAAATAGCTAAAAGAACATCCAAAACGAAACCATGGAGAGAAGTCCTACGTCGTCGTAAGAGCGAGTGATAGTCTCTACTCAGCATGATCAGGTCTAACTCTGGAACTGGCGAATACCTAAAAAATAGAAGTGGGTCAGGCCCACGAACGAGTTCTATCCTACTACAATCCAAGCAGAGACTCAATACGCATATACATTCTAACCAACTCAACAATAGCTATATAATCCGTATGTATTTATATATCCACACTACAGGACTCTCACTGGACTATGCAAGGGGTCCTAACCTGAATAGAAGGTAACATGCAAAGCGCACCTAAGTGGGCATGAGTACCTAAGCCTAATAAGGTATACCTCAACCTAGCATATACAGCTACGCATCCTACTGCATATACGCTCCCTAACCGATGACTCTGAGACTCAAGCTCATATCGCGGTACCATAAAAATATATTTAAAGTCCGATCCTATCCATCCATGAGAAATCCAGTTAGTCATTCAGCTTATTCAGCCGCACAGACTTACATATAAGTAGGATTTTATTTTTATAATCCGTTCCCTTATTCCGATAGTTAGGACTAAGCGTTTCGAGCTAATCCAAACTTAGTATGCCACCATCCCATACCAGTGCATACAATCCAAACATCCAGCAGTTGATATAACAAATAATCAATGCACATATCAACTGATCCATAATAGGCATAAATAGGCATTTATAAATTTACATGCTTACGCCAGTAATTGACAAATCTGAGTAATGAGATAAATCAATTAATTCCATGACAACCATAATATAATTAAATAAACTATCATGCTCATCCTAAATCACAAATATAGAATTATCCAACACCTGAGAATGCAGACAATCCATCTCCTCGTCCATTATTCCATGGCAAGTATAATTAAAATTATGTTTAATTATCATACTTGTCTATTATTAATAATACAAAATCAAATTACCATTCATAGAGAATGATTAAACTAAGGTTCGGTAATTTTAAAACAACAAAAGATCACATACCCGCGTCATCATCCCAGATAAAATAACAAAAGATCGAGATACAAACGAGTGTGTAGCACCTGCATCAAATAAAACACATCCCAATGAACCATAAATAGGAAACTTACCCTCAATAGCCTGAGGTGCCTGAACATCCTATGGCATGGGGTTGTACACCCTACCATAATGTAGCTGCTGTAGTGCCTATCCCTGAGGCTGTGGTGGTGTTGGTAAAGCTGGATACATCTGTCCCTGAATCCATGGAACCTGTGGAGCTGGTAGAGGCACTGGCGCCCTCTGCCCCTACTGCACATACTGTCCCCGTCCCTGTCCTGCTTTAGGACACTACTTAGAAGTGTGACTATACTCTCCACAAGTGTAGCAACTACCCTAGAAAGTGCCGAATGGTTTCCTCTGTCGGTTAGCCTATGGCTGACCCTGTCCTGCCTGTGGTCCCCCATTCTGCTGTCTTAGAATAGGTGCCCCATCCCTGTGAGCATTCAAACCACCCTTGTGCTTCTTCCAAGGCTGTTGTCCCTGGAATTTGCCCTTGTCATTCTGTCGGTGACTGTTGCCATTCCCTTTCTCAGCTAACTGATTAACAGAGTCTCTATCACCCCACTTCTCACCCTTGGCCTGTCTGAAGTCCATGGTTAACTGATACTGCTATAGATTGGCGTCTACTACCTGAGCATAGGTAGTATAGGCTGGACTACCTGTAATAGCTCTCCTGATAGACCACATCAGTCCCTTAATGAAACTATTGCGCTTCTTCTCCTCTGTATCCACCTCCTCTGAAGCAAAAAGAGATAAGCACGTGAACTGCTACTCATACTCTGCCACTGTCATGTTCCCCTGCTGCAGATTAAGAAACTCTGTCTTCATAGCTGCCCTGACTGCATAAGGGAAGTACTTCTCATCAAAGTGTGCACTGATCTGATCATAAGTCAATGACATCCTCTCCTATGTGGTGGTAACTGACTCCCACCACTGCAGTGTATCTCCAACCAGCTTAAATGTAGCAAGCATCTATTTCTGAACCTCCGTTAACTAAACCAATAGAAGATAATGGTATCAGTGCATCAATCGAAGATGCACTGCACTACAGTGCATATCCTTCTTCCACTGATGAGCTACTTTCGCATCGGTGGAGCCTGTGAATTTAGGTGGGCTCCCCTTTGTGAAAGAACTCCTATCCTTCTCCCAAGTATCAGTCTGAACAACCAGTGTTGGTAACGATGCCGGCTGTACCTGAGGTTGATTCCGAAGTGCAGCTGTTACCCCTGCTTCTATAGCCTGTGCAATGAGGTCGTTGATATGAGGAGGATACTCTAGATCCCTGACCTAATCCTGAGCCTGCTGAACTTCCTTCTGCTCTTCCTGAAACTGACCATCATCATCCTGAAACCTAGGCATTTGCTGCTCTTCTTCCATTAGCTGACGTTAGAGGCATTCATGCTGCCTACGTGCCGCTCTCCTCTGCTGCCTGTTCCCTTGTAGGTTCCGTCCTCTCCTAGTGTTAACTATCTGTTAACATGGAAAGAACAAACATCAGAATGATTTAAACCGAACCGTATAGGAATACAATGAAACCTAAACTTTAGCTTTAATCAAAAGAAAACGCTACGCGGAAGTCTTAATACGAAACATCCTAGAGACACTTGAACCTAGAGTGCTCTGATACTAACTGTGATACCCCTCAGATCCGAGACACGGGTTGATCAGGCCCAAGCCCAAACCCAAGGGAATATCAAATAATTAAAGTATTTTAAATCAAACACAGATTACAAAACCAAATAAGAATTAAATAATTAATAGTTGGAAGAATCTAAAATATAATCTTTTAAAATTAAATACTTAAAATCCAAAACCTTCAACAGTTAAACAACTCGGGAATCCATCCACTGGACCCCTAATACGAAAGTCCATATTGAAATATAAATAGCTAAAAGAACATCCAAAACGAAACCATGGAGAGAAGTCCTACGTCGTCGTAAGAGTGAGTGATAGTCTCTGCTCAGCATGATTAGGTCTAACTTTGGAACTGGTGAATACCTGAAAAATAGAAGTGGGTCAGGACCACGAATAAGTTCTATCCTACTACAATCCAAGTAGAGACTCGATACGCATATACATTCTATAAATTTACATGCTTACACCAGTAATTGACAAATATGAGTAATGAGATAAATCAATTAATTCCATGACAACCATAATATAATTAAATAAACTATCATGCTCATTCTAAATCACAGATACAGAATTATCCAACACCTAAGAATGCAGACAATCCATCTCCTCGTCCATTATTCCATGACAAGTATAATAAAAATTATATTTAATTATCATGCTTGTCTATTATTAATAATACAAAATCAAATTACCATTCACAGAGAATGATTAAACCAAGGTTTGGTAATTTTAAAATCCTCCGCAACTGAAGTAGTAACAGTTTTATCGAAACTTAATTACTGTTTAGGCTATAACATCTATTGGTTTATTATGCATTAACCCACTCTTTGAAGCTTTTACTAAGGCTTAGATCATCTCAAAACACCCCAATATAGCTTCTGCTTGAAATAGAAAACTCAAAAATACATGCACCGTAGCCAAACAATCGCCGGAAAAACAAAAAAAAAATGAAAAATTGGAGGGAGCCGCCTCCCTTAGGCATGGAGCCGGCTCCCCACCATGGGGAGCCACCTCCATGGCCTCTAGAGCTGGCTCCCTCCTTGAGGGAGCTTGCCTTTTCATTTGGGGAGCCTGCTCCCCTCCAATGGGAGCCGGGACTCCTTCTGTTCTTCGTCTCTTTCAACTCCGGCGGTTTTTCGACGGACTGTCCTCCTTTCCTAAGGTACCTGGTGTTTAAATTAGGTCCATTATGTTCCAAAAACAATTAAACCCTTTGTTTAATACTAGACAACAATTAAAACCCGAACAATGCAATAAGGATTTAAAACTAGCAACTTATAGTTCATAAACATTTACTGTTTAAACAAATCAAACATGCAACCTAGACTTATGTTAAGGTTTTCCCAGTGTGTTCTAGAACTCATTAAGTTCCTTATTCAATAATTCAACGTCAATTTAAATCATGAATTAAGTAAGAAAATTCAAAACAACCAAGTTAATGATACATGAAACACATACTGATTTAATTACATCTGACATGCAAACTAGATTAATGTTAATATTTCTTTACTCATGAAGTTGTGTTAAGAATGCAAAGAATATGAGCTAAAGTAAAAGAGTTAGGATTAGAACTTGCCTTTAGCCTTGTACTGTCATCTTCCTAAGTTCTCCGGCGATTCCTACTGTAATCCCTCCTCTGTTCTCTCTCTGCCTCTACAGTCGTGAATAGGGTTCTAAAACCCTAGGCATAACCTTAATACATGTATTTATAGGCACATAAGTTTACCTTAATTCTAGTCCTAATACTAGACGGGAAAACTAGGTTGGCTACAGGAAATAGCAAAACCCTAAATTAATCTTAGTCACTTATTTACACATTTAGACAATTATAATAAATCAATTAATACTTAATTAAACCATTTAACAACTAATTCAATTAAAGGAAAACAATAAGTTCTATAAAAACAATTAATTCTATTAAAGAAAATAATTAAATCAAATAATTAAATAAAACAAATACTGCAATTAACATAATTAATTAACAACAAACAAAACAACCAAGCAAATAGCCACATAACCACATAAAAATGCAAAAATTACAATAAAACCTCAAAATAAACTACTGAGACTATCCTTTTAAAATTAGGGGTATTACACCTTCTTTCCTTGCGTCGTCTAGATATATTCTGGGATCATATACATTGTTTGAGACTTTGATAGGGAATACATGTGCTTTCATCTTTGAATTAGGCATTTAGTGTCTATTTGAGCATTCACAAAAACAAGCTCGATTGATCGAACTCCATCTCTGCATATTCCCACCTCTCAGCTCCATCGTGCGAAAAATCTCTGTATATTTCAGGTCTCTGTGTATCGTGTAAACTTTCATTAGATCAATCCAAGTCTTCTTGATCAATCTAGTTTTCCTTTTGATCGATCTGTGTTTTATACTTTGAAACTCTAAAAAATCACCTCTCTGTGTATTATTCGAAGATTTCTACAAGTTTTCACCTGTTGGATCGATCGAGTTTCGATCAATCAATCTTAGATTGATCTGTGTGCTTCCATTTGACTTTGACTTTTCAAATTTTAAAATTTCAAATTTTATTTTAAACAAAAAAAAAATACAAAAATCCAAAAATATTTTATATTTGCTAAAAAATCAAAAATTTCAAAAATATTTTGTCGTTTTGTGGGTTCGATCGATCTGAGTACCTTCATGATCAATCTGTGTTCGATTGATCTGATCACCCATGAGATCGATCTGACATGTCGGGAATCGTTTTTAAAAATATGACCCAAGGGTCACTTGGATTGATTTTCATATCAATCCAAGACGCTTCCTCTCTCCCAGCGTATCTCTTCTATCTTCCCCACCTCCGGCGAACCTCCGGTGATTTCTTAAAGCTTCAAAGCTCCATTTCTGATCTCCTCTCATCTCCTCCCTCTCGGTCCGCTTCTATCCTCCATTCTTGGTAAGTTTTTCATTTTATTTTCCACTTTGGAAGTTGATTCACGTGTTTTGATGTTGCCATGCTTAGATTAGAGCCTTCCATGTTGATTTGTTGCCATTTTTGAAGCTTCCAAGCATGTGTATATATATGTATATATCTGTTTATATATCTTTTGTTTCCGAATTTTATTTTGAGGGTCACGTGCCGATTTAAGTGACCATTCATACTTTGTTGAGGTGTATAGGGGGTCACGAGCCTTAAAGTGACCATTAGAATGCCACCGTGTTGTCCACGTCACAGATCCGTGACTGTCCATATTTTTTCACAAGTTCGATAGATTACACTAGTGCTCTTATCGATCAAAGTACGATCGATCCCAATCATGTCATAATCGATCCAATTTGGATCGATCCTATCTTTTTCATGATCGATCGAACTTCACTGTTTTGCATATAGAGCTCATATATCCTCTTTTGTGTTTCGTGCTATCTTATACATGCCCAATGCTTGTGTTTTCCACATTATTGTAGCGACCCTGAATTTTTCAACCTAGTGTGTACTGTGATAAACCGAAGATTGACCCGATAACAGATCCAGATGCAGAAGCAAGAAAAAAGACATTGGTCTCAAAAGGCACAGCACACCTCTAAGACCCTAAGATGACCCTCCATGAGGTCAAGGAACTCAAAGGAAACAAAATACGGAAGCGACGTTTAAAAAACGAACAAGAATGAACCTGGGGTTAGAAAGGTCATTTAAAAATGTATGGATTTAGGTGCCACTGAGCACACCATTGGGAAGAAAATGAAAAACAAATCTTGATGGACTCAAGAATCCCATGATTCGGAGTCCGAACGAAAGAGAAACGACAAAATGAAGAAAAACGAACAAAACCCGTTAATTAAGGGCAAAATAATCAATTTGCAAATATGAAGGGAGATTTGGCTCTAAACAAGTCAAATAAGGTCCACACAACCTAAAACAATCATTACACAACATTCCAAGAGGTTCCAAGAACATCAGACAAGAATCCCACGAAATGCCCCATCCCGGTTTAAACAAAAACTGACACCCTCTCACTAAAACATGAATAACTCCCACCACAGTTGGATTTTTAATTCATAGTTTGTGTCATTGGAAAATTGACTTCAAGCTCATGAATTTAGGCTCAAGAATCACCCCATTTGGGTTAGAAACGAAGAAGTTATGACAGTTCAAAGTCGTAACAGCAGTGCTGAAACTGAACTGAGGCTAGTCTTGGGATCTAGCTATTTCGGTCGACCGAAATGACCCATCAAATGACCGAAATGGACAAAATTTCAGCTAAAAACTATTTTTAAGGCTTGGTTGGTTCAAGGCACCAAAATGAGCCATCGGTCGACCGAAATGAGCCATCGGTCGACCGAAATGACCCTGAAAGCTGAAAATAGCTACTGGAAAGTGAGTTTTTGATGCTCACTCAAACACCAAAGCCATCGGTCGACCGAAATGAAGTTTCAGACAACCGAAATGACTCGAAAGGTGCTACCAAGCTTGAAAAAGTGTCCTAGGTCCATTTCTAAATTGGTGCAAGCATCCCATATGATCCATGCATGCTTAAAAACATTCCTTAGCCTCAAAAGAGCATCCACAACATGCTAAAACAAATGAAAACTTAAAACATGCTTTAATACATGAATTTCTTCATAAAAACTCATAATTTATCCATAGATAGTTCAAAAGTCAAAGCTTAAGAGTTTTGTGAATGGTCCGCGACCTCAAAAGATCCCAAATGCAAAATATAACCTCTCAATGGCCAAAAATGCCTAAAATTTCATAAAATGGAACTAAAATGTGAGACTTTAAATGAAATGGTGTTTGGCCCTTGGCCACACCTCAAGAATGATCATAAAAACCCTATGAAAGAAACAGAATGATTCTCCCACACCCGATGCAAAAGTTATGAAACAATGACTTAGCATTTTTAACATTTTCATAACAAGCCTTGAAAACAAAAGTGTAAAAAATTCAAGTTACATGTCATTGGCCCATGGCCTTAACTCATACATGCCAAATACATTGAAAGGAGTGTACTTAGATACACTCTACATACATGGAATCAAAGAATACAAATCTTGATACATAAGGTTACAAAAAAAGGCATTTCGTACTAACACTTGCATGAAATGAAAAAATTAAAAGCTATAAGCCATCCAAAGAGCAATGACCACCATGAACCAAGTCTTCAAACCTGAAAAATGTCCCCACAACGTGGGTGAGTAACATAAAGCTACTCGTAGGACATGAGCATGCATCGACCTAGCATTTTACAATTATATCACCTTAAGGTGAAACATGTCAAAAAGGCTCATGCCACCTGACGTCTATGTCACAATGAGACTCGGGGAGTATCCTAAGCTACTCATGCAATTCAATTGAACAACGGCATATAAGTATACATGCTCAAGTATACTAAACAATGTCAAAACATGTTACACGACATATAAGCATACATTTCCAAGTATACTAAACTATATTGAGATAAGTCATGCAATGTCTAAGCATCTCTACACAAGTATGCATTTACCATGGAAAAACTCATAAACCAAGTACACAACACAAGTATACTAAATTAATAGGATTTGCATATGACAAGTATACATAGTATAAATATACTAAATGAAGTTTAACTCATGAAGTAAGTATACAAGTTCAAGTATACTAAACAGGATTCAAATATCCAAAGCAAGCATCAATTCTCAAGCTACAAGTAATCCATGATTAACAACTTGAAATTAAATACAAAAACAAATAGTGGAAAGACTAGGACATGTGGTCGCTAGACCAAGCAAGTATTTTCGGGTAATTACGACCCACAAGGTACTACCTAGTACGCACTTACGACTTAGAAGACTCTTGTATTCGTACCAGAGCCAAACCTTAGCCATCACATAAAGTATGTCCTCACAAGCTTTCCAAAACCAATAAGTTCAAAACTTATACAAAATCAAATGCAAGTTACCACATTCCATGCACAAGTAAGATTGAAGTCACAGAACTTATGTCCTAGAATTCGAGTCTAAATAGCATATGACAAGTCATGTCCTCAATATGCAATTTATACACAAAGCAAGAATATTTTACAACAATTGAGCCACATTACCATCCTAAGCCACAAGTACTAAATAGGTCACAATTTAGTATCAAGCTTTCAAGGTAAACAATTGTAATATTCTAACATGCTATATACCTACACAAGATATATTTAAACAAGCTATTCAAGACAATGATATCACATGTCATGCTAAGTCAAATTACCATTTTTAGAGACCACAAGTACTAATCTTACAACAAGTTAGTAGCATGCTCACAAGGTAATTAATTAAACTACATTTCATGAAATTATCACCTTAACATGAAGTCCCTAGATTTCAATTCAATTCCAAATAGGCTCAAATTAACATATGTTAAAGCTTATAACATAGTCTTCACATATTTCATACCCAGAATCAATTTAAGTGACTACAACACTTAAAATAAAATTAATTAAACTAATTAATTAATTTTCCTCTAGATTTCCAAAGATATCCAAATGTCCTCAAATTAATATATGTTAAAGAACTCATCAAGGCCTACTTTAATATCACATTACAAGTTGATTTCATGCTTGATACAACTATGTGAATTAATCTTTCACCAAAGATAAATATTAAATAAGTTTTGCAATTCTTATTCAAATGTTCCAAATTTAATATATGTTAACTATCATACTAAGGCCTAATTTATTAGCATGCCACAATTTAATTCTAAACAACATACATCCATGCGAATCAAATCTTATACAAAGAAATAATTAGATTAAATCTCTAAAGCTTGAACAAGGCATGCTAACAAGTTGTATATGCTCATAAAACATTCAATACAACATTAATATAAACCTAAGACATCCCCTACCTTAATTTGAGATAAAAACTCAAATCCCCACCAAAAGAAAAGTGCTTTAAATCCGACGATACTCCTAGGTTTTGTCGGGGACAACGCCGTGAACAAGAATCCCTAAGAAGCCCCATGAAAATCACAACTTGACCTCAAAACCAAACTCAAAATTTGGCCAAAAAATGGTTCTAATAAGGGTAAAAGATGCGCGTCGTCAAGGGAAGCAACAAACGTTAAGGCCGAAGACTTTTCATCAAAGAAAAGTGCACCAAAAGAGGAGAGAGAAGATGGTAGCCATGGTTGCCATGGTTTCTGGCCAAAAGAGAGGAAAGAGAAAGCAAAATATCTGATTTGTCTTGTCTCTCACCCTATTTATAGAAAAACCCTAAAAGTGCCCCGAAAGGACCCCGCCAGGTCTGGAAAAGTGGAATTTGAGCAGACGCGCTCAAATGGAAAAACTCCGTGAAGAAAAAAGATTCAAAATAAGAAAATATGAACAATGGAAGAAACAACATTGAAAACCAAGTCCTGAGCAGCAAGTTATGGCCAAAACAAGTTTGACAGAAATTGGGGTCGAAAACCTAAAAACTGTAGGGTTCGATTGCAAGACAATTCTAAGAGTACATGACTCGATGAAATGTGAAAATGAATCCTGTACGAGAATCCAGGCTTCAGATGAGATATTTTGAATAACTTTCGTTAATTGCACAATGGCCCCTACAAAAGGGGTTAACTGCAAAACTGCCCCTGAATGAAAATATCTTCCAAAAGATATTTTCTTAGATACCCCTGAAATAAAATATCTTCAAAAGATATTTATGAAAAACACCCCAAGAAAAGAAAAAGATTCTAAAGAATTGTGCATCCATGCCCCTATGAACAACAGGAGCAACTAGAGTACTTTTCTGCAAAAGTAAAGATACATATTTTATGGAAACCACTTAGAATGAAGATACGTGAAGTTAAGAATCAACTCTGAACACAAGGAGTGAGGTTATGCCAACAAAGTGACAAACGGGGAAAAGACAAAATAGGAAAGAGGATAAAATAGGGAAAAGGACGAAAAGTGAATAGTGTCGAAAAACGAAAAAAAGTGGAAATGACTCGGTCCTCAAAGGAAGTTGTCAATCCAAAGGAAAGAGACTCAGAAACCATTTCTGAGCACTTGAGATGACACTAAGCGACGAGAAACTGAACTTAGAAAAGAAATTTCAACGAAAAAAATTCATCCGTGAAATTCTGAGGAAAAAGAAAAGGAAGGAAATGACCGGGTCATTACAATTATCACTTGCATAGATTCATGTATTTTATTCTGAGTTATATATCTTAACTTGACAAACATGTTTCTATCTATGTGCTTTCATATCTATATCCTATTATTGACAACAATTGCAAGTGCTTCTTTCTTTTTTGCAGTCCATGACTCGGTTTAAGACCACTGCCCATTAGACATATGATCGCAGGGTGTGGCAACGGAGAGAGGATCCAGAGGAGCCTAAGGAGCCAGCTCCTGCTTAATCTAAGCGCTCCTTCTCTTCTGCATCTGTTTTTTCATCTTTATCGGCTCAGGAGGCCGAGCATGCGCTACCACTTCACCTATTCCACCACTGGCACAGCCCGGTATGGTCCGCGACAGAGTGGACAGGAGATATTCATGCTTTCAGTGGCACATGAGTCAGTTTTTCATGACACCTTCTTTTCTCGGTCGATTATGACCAAGTAGGCTTATGATGAGATCTACCAGCACAATATCTCTCCTATTCTGGCCCCGGTGGCCAATTTAGTTTACCCGCGGCTCGTCTGGCTATTCTACCAGAACCTCCGGCCAGCCCCGAGTAACCTGGCTCAGTTGTGGACCACCATTGATGGCTATCTTATCTACATTATAGTGAGACACTAGCTACAGCCTCCCAGTGCCCACATGTCTGCCTTCCCGGCATTGATTATCCTATTCGTCAAAGGCCATCTGATGCAGATATGGCCATAGCTCTTAATGGCCCTACCAATGATAGTGACACATTTGCCACCAGGACTCACATGCCTGACTGCCTGTGGTTCTTTGATCTAATTTTATACAGAAATGTATTTATGACGGGGCATAAGATTCAGAGGCAATCAAATTTTCTCGCAACTCTTTATGCTTTCTACATAGAGCATTGGTTTTCAGTTCCTGCCCTTATTTGGAATGTTATGATGAAGCTTTACACAGATTACATCAGCAAAAACAAGCCCAGGTGGGCCAAGTTCCTCCTCTTTGCACATTTCATCACTCGGATCCTCCTGGACCAGTGCTATCCTTTTCATTCAAATGAGCATCCTGAGACTGGGGCTTGCCACTCTGGTAAGAAGGATTGGAACAAGAGCTATAATGCTCTTATTACAAGTCGAGAGAACGAGGTAGCCAAGGCAATAGAGGAGGCAGAGATAGCAATAGAAGTCGAGGATCCCGTAGATGCACCGGCGGTAGAGGGCACTTTCATAAACATTGACTTGGAGTAGGAGCCTCCAGAGGAGTCACCTCATCATTCTCCAGTGGATTCACCACATCACTCTCCAGTGGGATCACCACTTCATTCTCAGGAGCAGAGTCAAGATGAGCACCAGTTGCCTAATCCCGTTATTCCTGACGCTCTAGCTCAGACACCCGGTTTGGGGGAGTGTATCCAGACATTAGAGGATGCGGTTGTCTCCCTCTGAGCAGATGTGGCCTCTCTCAGCACAGATGTGATAACTCTCCGCGTGGATGTGTTGACTACGCTGCAGAGTCTTTCCAGAGATATCCGGGATTCACGCCCCGATAGACTGACTTTTTCTACTTAATCTCTTTATCTCATTATTCTATATCTGTGATCTTTGACTGATATTTTGATATTGATACTATATTTTTGCGGCCAATCTGTTGGCCCAATTACTGTGATGTACATTACACTGTTTCTATTTCTATTTTTATGCATGATATTTTTAGATATCAGATTATTATATTGATATATTTATTTATGATTGACTCCATTATTAGGTGCATCCTAGTGACTTAAGTGAGAGAGTGTTGTCCAAATTTTTCTAGACCGCCCTTATTCCTCTCTCTCTTTATTTCTTTGCTATCCCACTTGCACTTGCATGCCCACTGTGCACCATTATTATTCCATTTGTTATCTGATGAGGTTTTATCCCAGTGCAATCTTTTCAGGACCACAGTTAATCCCAAGTTTGGGGGGTTATACCACCTACTTCGGATACTTGTGTCCCAGTCATTTCTTGCCATAGTTGTACTGGTATACTCTTTCCTCTTTTTGTTATTCATTTTGCACATTGAGGACACTGTGCCATTTAAGTTTTGGAGTAATGTGTGTTCTTTGCTTGCATTCAATTCAAAATTTTGAGCATGACTTGTGTATTTGAGGGATTTTCTATGATTGGTCCATGACTAGCTACGATTTTGATCTTTTGAGGACTATATTGCTTAAAATTTAAAAATTTCTTGACTTAAGAGTCCAATACTCCTTGTATGTCTTGTGGATGCCATTTAGGAGTAAATATTTTTGAAAGATTGATATCTTGTTTGCATTTGTGGTCCACATCATCCTAATTTTGTGATTGTTTTGAGATTCACTCTAGGATTCTGCACTAGCACAGGCGCACACTAGCATTCATTTGTGGGATACATGCTTTGTTGATTAATGATTTGTTATATCCCAATTGAGCTAGTAGTGTATTGAAAGCTTTCATTCTTTTCATTGAGTAACTGGGATTCTAGCCTCATCAAGCACTAAATTTCTCGCGCCGAAAGGTAGAGGACCCAAACTCTAGGTTAATAACATGATAAAAAAAAAAAATAAATAAATAAGTAGATAATAAAAAAATAATAATAGTTGTTGCAAAAGCAAATAAAAAAAGTGAGGACTTCTCCCAAAAGCTGAGAAGTGGGAAATGATTAAATGAAAGTTATTTTGATTTGTTGCCTAGTTGATTTGAGCTTGTAAGTCCTTAGGGTGTTTTAACACCTAATGCCCTAAAGCCGTCCGGTTTGGGAGTCATTGGCCTAACACTTGACCTCATGGATTGCTAGAAAGCTTAATAGATCAACACATTGCACTATGCTTCCATCTTTGATCCTTAGAGATAGAAAAAGAAAAAAAACAATTGAGTGAAAAGAATAAGCGCACCTAGATCAATAAAGCTTTAATAAAAGGTTCACTTTTTGTCTTGATGATTGGTACTAGATTTGTGTGCTAGTTTGAAGGTAAGAAAGTGATCATTTCTTTAGTTGGCTTAAATAGCAACATATTTGACGCCGGTTCACTTAAAAAGGATTGTAGTGTTGTTTTGATTTGCATGATCATTTTCTTGATGCCTGGATGACCATATTTGCTTGTTTGATGTTGAGATTTTCAGAGATTACTTGGAAATGGTTGAAAAATTGCATACTTGAGGTAGTTTTCTCCTAATGCTTGTTTGGAATATTGGTGCCTCTTTTGTAAGAAAGAGCTTAATGTTTGTGGGTATCATTTTTGGAAACCCTCAGGAGACTTCACTCATCCACTAGGGGTAACCTAAGGGTTTAAAAGGCTTGTTGCATGTGCTAAATGCAATCGTGTTCCCTACAAAAGTGGCGTTATCCATTTATTGCTTTCTAGTTCATAGTTATATAGTTGTTCATTTCTTTATTTCCTTTGTAGTTCATTACTAGGGATTAGTAATATTTAAGTTTGGGGGTGTGATAAGTGCTGAAAAGTGTGCATTTAAACCTCTTAAGCTTGAACGTTCTAGAACCTTATTCTAGCTTATTTTCCCCTTTTTGTCTAATGTCATGTTATTTCCCTTTTCAGGTACTTATCCCTAAAATAATTCAATTTAGCTGAATTTGAGCATAAAAGATGTAATCTCGATCTTAGTGGAATAAAGGAGCAAAATGGAAGCAAAGTGGTGGAAAGCAGCATTCTTCGATCAATCAAACCAAGCTCCGTTTGATCTCACAGTGATCGTTCCAACAATGCCAAGATGGATCGAGCCTCTTGTCCTTATCCTCAAAAAAATTTCCCTCTTCTATCGGTTCAACATTCCTTCGATCAGTCGAACATTTTTTATCTTATCCCCACTTACCACTTTTGTCCTTTTCTCAAAATATCCTGAAAATATCTCAGCTTTGTCATTATTCCAAAAAGGCACTGCCATAGTTCGATCAATCGAACCACCCTTATGATCGATCAAACCTCCTCAAGTGCGAGAAAAATAGAGTTCTAGCTAATTAAAAGGTGTGCTCATGGTACAATCATTTAGAGGTCCAAGTGCACGAGGTCTAACCATTGGGTGTGACATTTGAGCTACCTATATAAGGATTGTGGGCCATTTTATAAGACATACACTTCTAAAAAGGAACCATATGCAATAGAGGTTGGAGGAGTCTAGAGATTAGAGAGATACACACTATTTGGGAGAGTTTTTCCACTCATCTAGGGTTTTTATCAAGGAGAAGAAGATCATTCCTACCATGGAGATAACCCTTGAGGGTTGGATGACTACATCAATGAGTGGCTAAACCATTCTCTTGGGGTTAGAGATAACCCTAAGCATGCCTCCTAGACTTTAATGTTTTAAATTTAAGGGGATTTATGTTATATTTCTTATCTTGACATTTGATATATATATGAATCTTGTTTCTACAATGATTTATGTAGTTTAATACTTCCAATTAATCATTTCATTCTATTCATATGTCTTTGTATGCTAGAATAGATGTTCACGTGTTTATCTCTAGGTTTTGTGACATTGATGCATGTCTATGTGTGTTGATATCATGAATCTAGTGATGGTCAAGGCATGGTGCTTAAATGGAATACTTTTGATGTTTATTTGATGGTTCATACTTATTTCTTGATGGATTGTGCCATACCCTTAGTTTAATTAATTTAATCTTCATGTCACTAGCTTAGTTGTAGTGTAAATTCCTTACTTTCTTAGATAGGTGAACAATCCATGTTTGTTGCTTGATGTTCCATACTTATGAATGCAAGTAGTATATTTCTCTAATTTGATGATATGCATTAATTATGGACTTAAAGGAAGGAGTAATGGCTTAATTTGATATGTTGTGCTATTCACTAGTTTGGCTAGACAATGTATACTTACTTAGTCATCCATGCTTGTTGATTCAATCAATGACACACGCTTGTATTGCAACATATAATCCCCCTTATCTATTAAACAATGAGTGTCTAGGAAGGTGATGTTTAGTATTGACCTCTAAGTCCCAAGATCCTTCTCTTATATTCTCTACATTTCATTCTACTTCAATTGCTTTACTTTCCATCCATTTAGTTTACATTGTAGTTTAATTAACCAATCAAAACATCTTTGATCTTCCAAGCTAAATACACTCCATTTCCCTTGGGACGATCCCTACTCACCCTAGCTATATTTATAGTTAGACGTGGTAGTGGCAATCTCTAAATTTAAACTTGGCCACACTACATTCTTTTTGCAACTAGTGCTCGGTTCAACACCAGTGTGCTTGGAGCCACAATTCCATTATTGCATAATTATTTTCCCCAATTTGATTGCAATGGTACAATTATAAGGCCAAAGGTGGATTCTAAGACCTAAGTCTCTAAATCTCCATTTCGTTATCCATTTATCATTTATTTTATTTCCATTTGCTTATTTTGTTTAGTTTAATTAGGATTTTAAACAAACTATCTTTTCTATTAAATCAATTGTTCACTAATTATAAATTGAGTCAAGTCATTGGTCCCTGTGGACGATCCATACTCACTATGTTATATAGTAGTAGTGGTTTTATAAATGTAAAATTAACTTTCAAAGCTTTCAAAACCACATTCATATTAACCTTGTGAAGCGATTTCTCACAAAGACCTAGTCAGAGTTGCTGGAAGAGGATTAGTTGTTCTCCTCATTGTCACCAACATAACCCCGAAGTTTCGTCACATTTAGAGAGGTTCCGTTTTGGTGTCATTTGAGATTTTCATCTCAAATTGATGTAAAGCTGGTTTATGCTTGTAATTTGCATTTTCAATGTGGGGAGTTAATAAGCATGCATATTTTCTAAATGGAAATGTAAGCCTAATTGTTTACTTAGTGTATGTTTGATGTTTATAATGTTTAACGTGTATAATTATTATCATCTTACCTTAGGCTTACATTGGGTATTAGAAATGTCAAGCATGATAGGAAAAGGTAAATTTTGAGCATTTGATCGATATATATATTTGCATAATCATGCTTCATGTATAGATGATATTATTATGGATATTTTTGTGCATATATCTTTATATGCATTTAGAGGATTTGGTTAAATGTCTACTTGTGTAGTTTAGACATCCTTATTGCATTGAGATTGTCTTCATCATGTGTGAGTCATGGTGTGTGCGCCACTTTGGCTATGGGTTCATTATGGTCAACAATGGGTTTATGGGTGCATTGGGTGCGTAGCGCGACATTCATGATATATATATATATACATTTGATGGATAGATGCAATCCATAGGGTGTGAAAGGACACTAATTTGTTTCTAGGTGCGGAATTTGATTCCGGCACAACATCATTTTACATTATGGAGTTACATGTGTGAGTTGCATCATAGTGAGGTTCATGGGTTGTGTTGAGTTCATAATTCATGGCATCATGTGGATTTCGTTATGGTTATAGTTTCGTGGTAGCCATTATGTGATAATGTCCCTTATTCGGTTCATGGTTATTTGTGGTTATTATTTGACAACTTGGTATTTTAATACCTGATTTAATTATGTGACTAGTTGAGTTGAGTCAGACTATCATACTACAAAAATTAGAGTTAGGGTGTATAATCCCTTTTTTATTTCACAAAGCTTAGGCTTTAGGTTATATGACCCTTCATCTTTGGGATGTCGAGCATTTCTTGTATGTCTTTGGGATTTCGAGGGACGCATTTACTTGTATAATCCATTCCCTACTAAGCGGCTGTGCTTACTCCTTATTATACAAACATTTTTCAGGAAAGGAGTCGCGTGGGACGACAATCATAGTTGACGACATGTTTCGATTCATTTGCATTTACATTTGTCGTATATGTAATTTAATGTATAAATTGGAGTTACACACTTAATAATATATTTTAGTTTTTGGAATTGTAAGCCGATATTTTAACCTTGAGGATGTATGTTTTTAGTATTTCAAAACAATGTAAATTAGGCCAAGGGCCACTTTCTTTCTATGTATGTTTAAAGTTTCATTTTTGCATATAAATATTTAATTTTGGAATTTAATGTATTCGGGGGTATTTTCATCCATTCCATGCTTTACTTTCACTTAGGATTAACCTTCTTGGTCTGAGGGATTATTTTGGGCAAGGGGAAAACAATGTACCAAAAATCGGGTTTTCTCGATCTTTTGAAATTTTGTTCACGATTACTATTTATCCTTTATTTTTATTTTTTTTTAACAACCGAACTGACCACGTCGGGACATTCTGGGGTCATTTGGGTGTATTTGGACATTGCATATTTAGACCTCAGGGAACCTTTCTGGTATCCTACTTTCAGTTCTTGGGCAGAATCTGCAGCTACTGTTCATGCATTGGACAGATTTTTCACTTAATCTTGCAATAGGCATAACTCCTTGATTTAAGATCCAAATTAGGTCATTATTAAGTCTAGACTCAATGATTTTGAGTTAGCTTTCCATTGGTACCAATTGTATTTTCAGATTCTATTCGTACTGGGAGTTATACTCATTTTAATGGCACAGTGTCGGGATATCACTTGACCGGGATGAGGTATTTTTGGGAAGCCATGACTAAAGGTCTTAGAACCTCTTGAGATGTTATGAATTAACTATATTGGATTGAGTACACTTCATTTGAATTATTTTGAGTTAAATTTCTCCGCCATTGGGTCTAGTTCCATATTTTGTCCGTTTTGATCTGAGCTTTTGCTTTTTATCTTCGAGTTTTGTCTTGAGGCCTCTTATGAGGCTCTCTTGTCTTCCTAGATGTGATATTTACCTCTAGTGACCTCTTCTTTGTTTTTCCTTCCACATTTTGGACTCGATATCGGGTCGGGTTTAAGGTTACTTGCTGACGCTCTAGGTTCTTAAAATTCGAGCTGTTACATGTTATCCCAATGTAACCTCAAAATTTCATCACATTCGATGTGGTTTCATTTTCAAGTCATTTGAGATTTTCTCTCAAATTGTGGTAGGGGTGTAGTACAACCACAATCTAGGGCTTTAATTGTGTTTTGGAGTTTATTATAAGTTATGTATGTGTTGTGTGAGTTCTGAGAGTTTTATTATGTTTATATTGCAACCTAAGTTTAATTTAAAGCCTTAAAGCATGCTTATTAGTAGATCTATGACTTGTGTACTCATTGAGGTCATTTACTTGGTTTAAACATACTTTTATAACATTCATATGTTTAGTCTTTGGAATACTTGTTCAATGGCATGATTGTATATTTCTTCCTTATATAATAGATGTTAGAATAATTAGAACCTATGTTCATTTTATGAGAATCATATTCTTTTATCTTATTAATTCATAACATGTATAGCATTAAGGAGTATAAGACATACATTTCTTGATTTCACTTCTTATGTGAGCATGAAAGATAAATTATGTTGTATTAACTACATGGATTATTTTGCGGATTGGTTATTGATTTTTGAGAGATACTTGGAACATTATTACTTGAGAATGCTAGGGTTCAGCTCTAGTAAGGGAGACACAAGTTTTCCCAAATGTAAAATCGCCATTAGGTTTATTACCTGTGATTTAGTAGACCGAGAATAACTATTTTACCTGTCCATGCAGTAGGTATGACTGGGAGTGTGTGTGTGTCTAAGTTATCCCTATTATGTGATTTCGTATTTGATTTCCAAGTTGGCGTCTGTGTGTAGAAGTAACTTGGTGCTGTTCAGTTTCATGGCATTTCTTGAGTTCAGATATAATCTATGGATATTGTCGTTTTCTATTTCATTTGTTAGTTCTAGGATGATCCCTTAGACTTACCCTTGAATTAGACGACTAGAAGGCATATTCCACATATGCATAGCTTATGCTATCCTTGTAAGACCAATGAAACCTAGCTTATTGATAAGTGCTTAAATGCTGCACAATTTTGCCCTAAACTAGGGTGTTTTAGTCCTTTCATCTATCTTTATTATCCCATTTTAGTTCTAATTTGTGTTTACGGCTATTTTAGGTTAATAAGGTTTAAACGAACTAAGGGCCCGTTTGGATTGGCTTTTGAAACGCTGCTTTAAGCTTTTTGGGGTTGGAAGCTCTTTTGAGTAGTGTTTGGCTAATTTTTTAAAAGAGCTTTTAAGTCTTAGAAGAGCATTTTGGAGAAGCTGGGTACCCCCAGCTTTTCTTAAACGCTCTTTTTTTAAAGACACGGGAAGCTGTTAAAGGGTTTAATGAAACTTTCAAAATACCAAACATGCCCTCCATATTTGTGAACAAAAAATAAAATATTCCACCTGTATCCCTATATATGTAAAGAAACCTAATCGCATCACAGATTGTCTCTTTCATCTGGTTCACAATTTCACATAGCAGCAGGCTCCTCCTCTCGTTTTTTCTCATCCTCAAGATTTCAAAGCTAGGTACTCCGTATTTTTTCCATTGGACAAATAACTCCTAAATACAATATTATTTTAAGTTTTATCATGAATCAGATTTATTAGATTTTAACGAACGATGAGTGACAACAATATATATATATATATATATATATATATATATATTTATTTATTTATTTATTGCTATTGCAATTTATATTTCGATTCATTCTTGATTTTGGTTTTTTGTTTTCTCTTTTTCTCATATACATTACCATCATATGTTTTTGCCTTCAATTTTATTTTCTCTTAGCTTTGCGAAGCTGTGGGTATATACAGGTAATATATGTGTATATTTTATATGATTTACTTGATGATAGTTACGAAAATAAACTCCATAAGTTGGGCTAATGACTCTTTCAACTTGCATAACCACGGTCAACCAAAAAATATGAAGAACAAAGAAATCTTTTCATCTTTAACTTTTTTTCACATCAAAATTGAATTGGGAAATACTTTCCATCTTTAGTTTTTTTTTCACATCAAAATGAACATGTATATAATGGCATCCTCAGAATCTTTCTATGGCAACCACGATGTACTAACTAAAAAAAAAAATGAAGAAAAAAAAAAATCCTTCCATTTTTAGCTTCTTCCTTTTTCCACCTCAAAATTGACTTGAAAAATAGGTGAACTTATATGTAAAGCGTTGTATTTTAAAAAAAAAAATTCCTTTCATATATCAATTTCTCAAAACACTATAGAAGAAAGAATTTATAAAATGAGTTACATATATTATGTTGAAAAAACTGAAAGAAAGAAAAATAATTAAATAATTAACTATATGAATGACTTCCTTATAGTGAAATTAATAAAAAAAATGTAAAAGAATGTTATTTAGATCATTTTATAGACAACAACAATGTAAAAGAAATAAATTTTAAATCATTTTCACGATAGATGTGTAACATATTTTGTTCTTTCACAAATGATATGTTTGTTAATATCATAGTTTTGGTTACAGTTGTTGGGTTGGTCATTGTTTGGAACCTTATTTCATTGGTTAGTGTTTGGAACCTTATTTCATGTAAGGGCAAATTAGTTATATTAGTAGTAGAAGAGCTTTAGTAAGCATTTTGCCAATCAAACCAAAAGGTTCTTCTAACATTAAAAGCTGTTCTAAAATGCAATTCCCAAACACTATCAAATAAGCTGAATAGAAGTGATAGCTTCTACTTTTCTTCTTCTTCTGTGGAAAAACATAAGTAAAAGCTATGCCAAACGAGCACTAAAAACAGTCTATTAAAGCCTTTTTGAATTCAAGTAGAAAATCCAAAAAAATTCAGAAAATTACCCTGGAACAGAGTACGATCGATCTTAATCTTCCATGATCGATGGCAGGCCACGTCATCTTTCGTAGCCACATCAACAACGGATAATTATGGTCGCCATGTCATCATTCATTCAATTCACGATTGATCGCAAGGAAGTACGATCGTTCGTAATGCCACATTAGCGTCAGCTCAGCGGATAAGGCAGCCAGTTGTTAAGATAAGACTACCACATCAGCTACGATCGATCACAGATATTCACGACCGATCATAGAATTCCATGATTGATTATGATTCGCCTACAGTAAGCTATTTTATTCCCGGCTTCGCCTACCAAATGGCTGCAGGATTGAATGATTTTGGGGCTTATTTCTGACCCATTTTGGCCTCCAAAGGTCTTGTATAAAAGGAAAAATGAACCACTTTGTAAAGGGTTAGTAAATTTAGCTAATTTTAGATAGATAGTTACATACTTTTTCTCTCTCTAGAATTAGGGTTTTGTGAATAAAAGAGACAAGAACATCAAGATCTCTAGTGTTTCTACCAAGAAGACCAAGAGGAAGAAGCTGGAGCCATGTTTGGAGATAGCCCTTGAGGGTTTTATGACCACATCCACCATTCTATGAGTGGCTAAACACCATCTTAGGGCTTTGATGAGCCCTAGGCCTATCCTCTAAACCCTAAACTTTGTCTTTTTTTTGGGAATTTATTATTGTAATGAATATTATAGCCTTGTGAATATATGAATCTTGGTTTTTCCTATGATTTCTATGGTTGAATGCTTCCTATTAATTCTCTAGATTGGTTATATGTCTATGTGTAATTAGTTGAAGATTATATCTCTACACTATTTTCTCTATTTTGGTTGCATGTTTATGTGTGATTAATTTAGGATTTAGTGATGGGTATGTATGGATTTCACTAGATATACTTGTTGATTAATATGATGGGTTAAGCTTATGCTTGATGGATTGTACTACACCTTTATTTTAATTGTCCTAATTTCATTGTCTTAGTTTAATTGTAGTGTAATTGCATTTAAATTCCTAGATAGGCAGACAATCCATGCTTGAATATGATAATCCATGCTTATTGTTGCAAGTTGTATGATTCTCTATATTAATGTGTGCTACAATTATGGATTAATTGGATGGTTTATGCTTAGACTTAATGAGTTATGCTACACATTAGTTACTTGTTGTTAAGTAGACAATTCATGCTTGTATTTGATATCCATGCTCATTGTTGCAATTGGTAGCACACATTTGGGTTACAACATGATTTCTCCCCAATTAGATGAAGACTTGTGGTTTAGTGAATGAGCTTAGCGGTGATTCCTATACCTTAAGACTCCTCTCCTATTTTATAAACTCTACTTTCTTAGCTCTAATTTGTTCTACATTTTATGTTTTTAGTTAATCATTAAAGTAATAAACCAAACCAAACTCTTTTCAATCTGTTGACCTACTAAGCCAAGTTTAATTCCAAGTACTTTCAAATCCCTGTGGACAATCCTTTTCTCACTATAATTCATTGTATACGGGTTAAGTGGTTTGTAAATATTTAATCTTTGATGCACACTTAGCACATTTTCATAGCACACACTCCCAAAGAAAAACACACCTTTTGTCTGCACACCTAGAGAGAGCATCAAATTTTTGGTGCCGTTGCCGGGGACTAACTGTTTTTGTTGGAATTAAACTAGATAATAGTGTTCATTTGATTGTTTCTTTTTTTATTTTTTTTATTCTTATTCGTAGTTACTTGTTCAATTAGGTACTTGACTACAAGGAAACCGAGCTTGGGATTTCGACGTTGTTGCTTGGGACCTTTGTGAGCAATTCTTGGAATTCTTGTAGCTTAATTGTTCAATTATATATGCTTGAGAGATAGCCCTTGCCGAGGCTAATTACATTATTATATTTTTGTCCAAGCATAGGTCCTTGTCGAGGCCATTTACTTAATTGTTATATGCATCGGTCCTTGTTGAGGCCAATATTTTCTTGTATTTGGATTTTGAATGTGAATGTTGGAATTGCTTGATCCAAGTTTGGGTTAAAATTTCATCCCTTCACCTTATGCCCCTCCATCATATTTTAATCCTTATGAAATTGAGTCCAATTCATTTCAAGCATCATCATTTAAGCAAATGGCAAGCACTCTAATTTATATAGAGGAGGATGAAGAAAGTGAGCAATTGGAAGATGAGGAAAGTGAGCTAATACCAAATACTCTATCTTATATAGAGGAGGAAGAAGAGGTAAGTGAGCCAATGGACAATCCAATAGAGCCCAACATGATTTATGAAGACATTCCTTATAATTTGGATGATAAAGTCATTGAGGCCACCTTAGAAAGTGAGGAGAAGGTGATTCATTTAGAGGAAGAGAAAAGGGATGAAGAGAGTGTGTTTCCTAATAATCCAATTAAGTCTTTGAAAGACATTGCCTTGCCAATTAACAAATGAAGTTATTCTTTAAATACACTTCAAGAGTGAAAAAATTATATAAGGCCAACCATTATTTGTTTTATTTTCAAGACCGTGGATGAGAGAAAAAAAGTAACATATTTCATTTATGTTCAAGTTATTCCTTGGGGAGATGATTTCATTGTTGTGAGAGAGGATCTAATGGGGAAAATTGACAAAAGGATCAATGAGGATGTTTTCTATCCAGTTTTTGATAGTTTCGACTAGTGAGTCAACCCCGTCTTGCTAGAGACGTTAAACACTACTTTCATAGAGTTTTTCAAACTCTATTTCTCCCCCGTTTCTTTTTATTTTTCATTTCTTGCGTCATCTAGATAATTCCATTGCACTTCATTGAAAAATTTCAAGCAATTAGTGCCTTTGAAAAGCTCTGCCTTAGAAAAAGAAATTCCAAATTTCAGCATTTTTTTGTGTGCCCAAACAGCATCACGATCGATCGTGATTCATCACCACCGATCATGATCTGCAGAGTCCATTTTGCCTGAAAACATGTTATCGGGATCTATCGATCATAAAATTTACGATCAATCGTGGCTTTCCACAATTGATCGTACATTGTTCATTAAAAAAAAAAAAAATTATAAAAAAAAAAAAGAAAAAATTGTTTCTTTGCATTCTTTATTTTCTTGCAATTTTAAATACTTGCATTTTATTTCCTTATCTTTTATTTCCCTTGTGTACATACATGCCTTATTTCCAATGAAATATATATATATATATATATATATATATATATATATATATATATATATATTATTTCTTTGTATTCTTTATTTTCTTGCATTTTTATTTCCTTGTCTTTTATTTTGCTTGTCTACATACTTTGTGTTAAAAAAAAAAAAAAAAAATTGTTTCCTGCATTTTGTTTATTTACATGTTTTCATAAAAAGAAAAATATAAAAACTTTTCACCATTGTGCCCTTATGTGTAGTCATGCATTCTTTCATGTTTTATCTAGGGCTTAATCTCATATCTCTCTTTCATTTTGTTCCATATTGCCTTAGAATGTTTATTGGATTATTCTTTATCCCATTGTGATATTTGATGTGAGTTTGCTAGTGTGGTTATTCAAATAGGTTTTTGAATCCAAGTTTGGGGGAGTCATCTTTCAAATTAGATTATTGATGGGCTTCATAGGCTTTGCCACCACAGTATATTCTTTCCAACTTTTCCATTGTTCTCATTGCACATTGAGGACAATGTACGGTTTAAGTTTGGGGGTAAGATGGTTTTGTTGCATTCTACTTAAGTTTGAACTTTAATTGCATGATTGAGATTTGAGATTCATTTTAGCAATGACTTTGATCTTTTAAGGCTTATGTTCCATTGAATTGCAAAATTTCATGTCTTGAGAGTTCAATACTCCTTCTATGCCTTTGGATGCCATTTAGGAGCAAATTTTTCAAAAGTTAGATATTATGCTTGCTTTTGTGGTCCATGTCATCTTATTTGTGAGAATGCTATGAGATCCGACTCCAAAACATTCTTGACAAGATGACCTTGAATGCTAATAACAAAACCTTTTACCGAGTAGCCGAGATTCTCATCTCATTAAGCATTGAATTCTCGCGCAAAAAAGTGAAAGGCCCACATAATAGTTAAAAAAAAAAAAAAAGAGAAGTGAGCGCTTCTCACCAAAGGTGGGGAGTAGGGAAATGATATGATGAGAGTTGTTTTGATTTGTAGCCTAGTTGATTTGAGTTTGTAAGTCTATAGGGGTGTCTTTACACCTAATGCCCTAAAGTCATCACATGGATCTTCTAAAAAGCTTAATAGATCACTACATTGAACCATACTCTTATTGTGACGGCCCTGGTTTTTCAAGCTAGTGCGTCCTGTGATGAACCAAAGGTTGACCCGATAACGGATCTAAATGCGGTAGCGGAAACAGAAAAACAAGATCATGGAGATGCAATGCATCTCTAAGAAGCCAGAGTGACCTTCCATGAGGTTACGGGAGGAAAGGAATCACCTCCCAGAATGAACACTAAGGTCCCTGAAAGAAAGAGTTTAAAAGTCTTTCCCAATACTGGCTCAAACACAAGGTGGAATCCTAACGCCACACAAAACAAACGACGATAAAATGGATAGTTCCAATGCTAACCATTAAGAGACACCAACAGGAGAACTCAACTCAACTCAAGATGCCAATGAGTTAGATGAGAACTCCACAGGATCCTATCAGAACCCTAAACGCAAAATCCCAAGTCTCCAAGGATGAGGGAGAGTAATTAATTACACCAATGCTTTGATACCATTCTTTAACGCCCCGAATTTTCTAAATAAAATCCTCAATTTCATTAAATCAAAATACTTCATAAAAGACACCCAGGATCTCAAAAGAAATAAAATACCCTTTATTGATACAAAATCAATCAAATTTTCTCAAATAAATAAGACAACATCTCAAATTAATTAAATTGATACTAAATCAATTTCCTCAAATAAATACATAAAAATCTCTAAATAAAATAATTTAATTCCTCAACTCCAACTCTTCCACCTAAGCCCGCAACTATAAATCCAAGTTCATCCTCGGTACCTGAAACTGTAGGGGGGTGAGACAGTAGGAAAAACCATAACAATGATTTCAAAGAGTTTCATGATAAATTTGCTTCACAAAAATATATATATGCTTTTAAACAAAATACATATATACAATTTTAGCAAAATAATAATCAACAAAATATTTGAAATAAAATCATCCAAGCCATTCAAGGTATGA